>NC_090745.1:23866640-23907147 GCF_036898095.1 Palaemon carinicauda
GTGGAATAAGACGCATCATGAGTGATCATGGCTCAGGGAAGAGAAATTATGGTTCATGAACTCAGGACAGGTTTTCATGGGCTGTTTATGGCTCATGGAATAAGATATCTTACATGGTTATTGTTCAAGGTACATAAAAAACTTTCAGGGTACAAATAAAAACCAATAATTTATTCCTGTACTTTACGGCCAAATAATGGAGGGAATTCATTTCACTAATAGTTCTTGCACAATACTTATTTACTAAAAACTCATAAAGCATACCTAAAAAATTGTATGAGTGCATTAAAGAATTAGCTTATCCTTTAAACTTTTGAATCATAACTTTCGTCCTTTTTTTTCATTTTTTGAGGTTACTCTGATCTCTGAGACATCTAGATCTCATTCTGACCGTAAAAATATTTAACAAAAAAGATTCAGAATTGCAATGACACAGGATATCGGTCCTCTAAGCTCGAAACAATCTAACAAGCAGTTGTAAATATTTATATAATTAATTACTATATAAAAATATCAATTAATAAACACATCAAGCGAACAAATTAAAAAAAGTTTCCAGGACCAAAACCGAAAAAAATACCTATCCCAAAAGTTATTTAAGATAATAAGAAAAATCCCTCTTCAAGTTTTACTACATAGGACTGGTGAAGCTATTGCTAATAAATAATGCTATCTGCTATCAATTGGGATGATTAGGAAAGTTATCATTACTGACTACTTTACGTGATACATCAAAATGGCGGTTAATTATTTAGACAAATATGCACACACACAAACAGATTCAACCCTTCCCCATCCCTCCACTTTTCCTCTCAACGTAACCTCTCTTGCCAGGGTATGACTACTACTCTCCTCCTACCCGAGCATTATACCGGTAACATATAATATATATATATATATATATATATATATATATATATATATATATATATATATATATATATATATATATATATATATACACACACACACAATGGCCAGACACTTGTTCTTTATCATATAGGGGGGATAATAAAACTATAACTATATAATAATGAAGAACACTACCACCAACAGTGCTTTTACTCAGGCAGTTTTATATCACCAAAAAATACCACGACTAAGGAAAATGATAGCGCAAAAGGCGATGCCAACGACAATATTATCACTAATATTTCTACAGCTGCTACTGCCGTCCTTGATGATGGAAGCGACTCTAAAAAGAAAAAATCAGGTTATGATATATGGGACAAATGCCAAGGCCTGACGACAGCCTCCGAGCGACAAGGACGCCAGACTGCAAATGCTAATTAATGAAGTGTCCATCTAACCAGCATGGTGCAAGTAACGAGCTCTAACTGGGTCGTTAACGAAGGCTAATTGGCGCTGTGACGACACTCCCCGGGTACCGATCACATCGTTAGCAGGAAGGCGATAATCTACTAAATGAAATGGAGTGGAGGGGGGAGAGGTGGGGAGAATTAGTAATTCTTCGGGATGTTATGAATGGTAGAGATGAAAAGGAGACTAAATCTTACACAATATGCAGGTATTGTTATATAAAGTATATATGCACTTGTACACAAAAGGGATAAGATTATTCTAAAAAGGACAAAAATAAGAATGCCACAAAAATATAGAATTAAATTTTATGTGCAACAGAAAATTGCACAATTTCTTCCCTTCAAAAGAAAAAAAAGGAAACAGAATTAGTTATTCAAAGGAAAGTGTTGATAAAAAATCGTACTTGACCCCTCCAATAAACATATTTTTTCCGTTAATTTTTTTTTTCAATCGACATTACCCCAATTTTCAATTAATATATTCCAGGATTTCGACGGTAATGTTTAATCAAATACCATAGTATTCCAAGGTTTATCTCTTTAATAATGATATTTCCAACTACACGTCGACCACATACCACACCAAGGAAATACTAGTTCAAAGTTTTGGCAATGAAATAATTTCTCTCAAAACATATCTGAAAGATTTTATCATGAAAGAAACTTTTATATCCTACCCTGAGCAAATGGATTAAACAGGACTACAAAAAATAATACTATAATGAATCAACCGAAAAATTAAGCAAATAAAAAAAAATTTAAAAAAATAAAAATAAAAGCATCTACATGAACATTTAAAAGGCAGAATTTAACTACCTTTGCAACTGACCACTTCATCCATTTCCCAACACTTCGTTCACACGAAGCGGAAGAGAAACGTATAAATCATCACTTCGGCTCAGGGCCAAGACTCCCTTGTTACGGATATTGCTCAAGGGTAGGAAGGGGAGAGGGAGATGGAGGGGTAGGGGGAAGAAGAGAATCAAAGAAGCATAAGAGTATAATCATCTTGATTAATTGGCTATAGATAAACGACGGCTGATGGACTTCAAACGAAATTTTAATTGAAGTAATGAAAAGATAATTCATGTTACACATTTTTCTCATTGTGAAGCCCATGTGCCGCGTAACCTAATTATCTTATCAAACCCAGACCAAATGACCAAGTAAAGGAATATCACCACGAAAAGAAAGAATCAAGACAAAAGAATAATTAATAATTCCAGAACCGTTCACGAAATAGGTGTTGTCTCGTCGTATGTTCAGTCCGCCTCGATATTAATATTTCTGGGATATTGAAGATCCAAATTATATCTTTAATATCTATAATAAAACTTCGTGTAATTATATTTATCCAATAAATATTTTTTTTCAGGCGCATCAAAATGCAGTAAAATAACGTGTGAACGTCTTAAAGAAGTAACCACAGTTATTTTAAGGATCAAAACAAATTATTCATATACATACATCTACGTATATATGCAAGGTCACACATAATGTTTATAAATCTTTTGGAAATGTCCCCTATATATAATAAAAAAGCAAGTGTCAGTTATATATATATATATATATATATATATATATATATATATATATATATATATATATATATATATATATGTATATATATATATAGTCAGGATGGGTGGCAACCACTCAGAAAGCACAATCTCCCACAATATGCCCAAACTGCCGTGTGGTAGTAAGGAAAGGGGGAAGGTTTAGGAAGGGTTAAATCTATGTGTGTAAATATCTATCTAACTATTTAGCCATCATTTTTTAAGGTAGCGTACACTATTTGTATATATATATATATATATATATATATATATATATATATATATATATATATATATATATATATATATATATATATATATATATATACACTGTACAGAACAAAGAGACCCAGGCGTTACATAAACGTATGCCAGCGAGTGTCGGGGAAGTTGGCGTGAGCAAATTGTTGATCAGGGGAATTGCAACGTCGTAAAGAGTCAATTAAAGGACTTTATGACGGGAATAATTGGTATTTTTATTTCCTTTAAGTTGATAGCAGACATGGGAAGCGTGCAAGCAGCAACAGCCTTGGGCGCTGCTATCGCCATCACGGCTCTATAACTTCTGCTCGAGTGCCCATCAAACAGCCTGGCTAATCTCTAAGAAAATGGGTTAAGTGTAAATGGCTTTGTTTTCCTGGATATTACGACTTTCAGAATAGTTTACCTACAGAGAGAGAAATGTTGTTATGAGTATATATTACAATTAGAAGATTAATAGGATTTAAAATTGCAATTTTTTATTTTATTTGTGGAGATTGGCGCCAAAGAAGTAATGCCTCCCAGTTCTCACAGTCTCTCTATGGATGAAGCCGTTATCCAATGTACTTTTCCTGACCTTAGCATACTGTGGTAGAAATTCGCAGTTTGGGTGATGGGATCAAATCAGAGACACTGAAAATAGTAACCAACCGCTATAATAATGGACTGGCCCCTATACATACATACTAATATATATATATATATATATATATATATATATATATATATATATATATATATATATATATATATATATATATATATATATATATATATATATATGTGTGTGTGTGTGTGTATAAACACATATATACATATATAATACGTGTACGTATGTTATGTATGTATGGGTGACTGTGTGACTGAGTTCAGTGGCACTATATATATATATATATATATATATATATATATATATATATATATATATATATATATATATATATATATATATATATAAAACTGCACGGAGTAAACATGGACTCCAAAACAAACATGCAGAATAATAAAGTCTATTTATAAAGGACGTATTCAATTCTACCTCAAAGAACCACGCCAAAAAATTCACCGTTTCACCGCAAAGATTTTACTTCTTTTTTTTCTGAACGTTGTAAATTTTGTTAATGGGTGTGTGCGTGAGCAAGCGCGTGACACCTTAATTGATTAACCGGACACCGTTTCATGCAGCTGCTCTTGCACTTACTCAAAAACCAACGCTGCTTTGGCCCAATAAACTTAAGTGCCTTCAACAAAAGCCGCTGTGTGAAAAGTGAAGAGAGATAAGGCCGTTACAGTTTCTGGCCGGCTTTAGGATACTTTGCGTCTGATCGTTGGAGTAAGGAATATACTTGAAAAAAAAAATCAAATATTGTTTAAATTTACAATGACCATATTCAGTTTACTTCAAAATCTAAGATTAATTTTCTATTGTATAAGGATAGCGAGGTCCCATTCATTTCAGGTTACCACAATTCTGCTTTTCTTTCTATCAGTTCCAAACCGTGTATGTGTGTGTGTATATAATAAAAAATGTAGTCGTTCCTAGTCCAATGAAGGAAAAAGGCCTCAGACATATCAATTCATGTCTGGGGTTTTGCCAGTTTTCATCACCACTCTGGCCAATGTGGATTGGCGATGGTGGAAGACTTTCTTAAGATCACTCACATCAAACCAATCTAGTGTGGCTGGCCTTGTCTAGTACTGCTTTGCTGATCATAGCGCTATGCAAACCATTTCACCACGTTAAGGTATATAGATTTCATCAAGTTTTATTAATCGGCTAAGGGCCTAAAGCTATATTACCTGAATTCTTGTTAAAAAAGGAACTCGCTTTTCACTCATATCTGAGTATTTACAAGGAATAATCCTTAACAAATTCTCGAGTCATATCTTAATTTCAAGGGATCTGATTAATCTAAATTAAAATAAATATAATAAATAAAAATATGGAAATGTCCTCCCACAACATATCCAACATTCCAATTCGAAATTACGAGGATTTACTACAGGATGAAAATTGCTTACAGCATAATTGCTTTGCTTTAACAGCTTCTGTTTCCTGTCTACCACAAAAGAGAAACACAATGCAACGTTCCTCCCTTGACTGGAAATGGACACTTTCCTGCGAGAATTATTCGTAAAATGATTTATAGCGAAACATCAAGTTTCCTCTTCGTTATGTCTTTACAGGACAGTTTCCTCGCCATTTCAAAGACCCATTACCCTCAAATTATCAGATGAATTTACCCTTTGGCACCACAAGTCTCCTTCTTTTTGAAGTAACAACTCTCTTGTTCTAGATAGATCATTATCACGCAATAAATACAACCAACACAAAAAAGCCATTGAGGGAAAAAAAAAAACCTTCGAATTAAGAAGTCGGTTACAAAAACCAACAAAGCAACCGGAACTGAACAGCCAACTTCAACCAGAACTATAAATCTAGAGAACCGAGTTATGGAGGAAACAGACGACTTCCAAGATTTATTTCAGTTGCCAGGATGAATTTCTCGATTGGTCACCCTGAGTCGAGGTAAAGATTCGACCTGATGATATTTAGAAGTTCTTTTCGATGAATTTTCTAAAATTAAACGGAGCAAGTCCACAACATGAATATTTATCATGAAAAAAAACTAGATACTTTTAAGAGTAGTTAAGAAATATGAAAATTTATCGTGAATAAAAAAAAATGGATCTATTTTAAGAGTAGTTAAGAAACTTGAAAATTCATCGTGGGGAAAAAAAAAAAGTTGCTTTTAAGAGTAGCCTAAAAGCATTAAAAAACTAAGGAATATACTAAAAATATCCAAACTGAAAATAAAACGAATAAAGAACAAAATACAGAGAGTAATTGGTAATCAGAAAAAGTTAAACAAAATATTATAACTATAAATAAAATACAATAAAGAAGAATACAAAGCATTAAAAAAGAAAAAAATCTGAAAAAACAAAATAGCAAGGTAAACCAAACCAGCAAAATTACCCTTAAAATAATGAAAAAATAAAGAAAATATAGTTAACTTAGAATACACAGCACGAAAAAAAAAATCGAAATAAAAATCAACTAAAAAGAGAAAGGTATACAACTAGAAAGAAAAAACTTAAAAAGCAAGATAAACAAATCCAGAAAAGATATCCATGATACAAAATAAAGAAGAAGAAGAAGAAGAAGAAGAAGAAGAAGAAGAAGAAGAAGAAGAAAAATTGACGGTACAAATTCATCACTGAACAACATTCCCTACCCATCATACGAAGACTGACCCGAGTCACAGGGGTCGGCCATATCCAGGGCCTCTCCGCATTTGACTTACAACAAGGTTCCATAAATTCTGATGCGTCCAAAATACGCTGGAACATACCGCTTGGGGGTCTGGAACAAGGCTTGGCTTTTCCACGCAGAGAAGACAGGGGGGGGGGATTGTAGGGGTGCATTCTATCCATATATGATGCTGCAGGGAATTTCCTTTTTATTAAAAACATCAAGAATTTTCGGATGAAAGATTTTCTTTTTCTGAAAGTACATGAAATTCTTTTTAACAAATCTTTCTTTAATGTAAAGCAATGAGGATGAAAGATATAAATATCAAAGAAAGGCCAGCACAGAAAACCAAAATTACTAAAGAACAGAAAAAGGTTTATGAAAAATAATATTTCTATCTCACGCCTAGCCTTTGCAGAGATGAGCTAGGCAGAAAAGGAATGCAGTGTGAGTGTTTATACATATATACATACATACATACATACATACATACATATATATATATATATATATATATATATATATATATATATATATATATATTATACACACATATATATACATTATATATATATATATATATATATATATATATATATATATATATATATATATATATATATATATATACACATATATATGTGTGTATGCAGTATTTAAATGTGTATATATACGTGTATATAAATAATGTAACCACGTTTGTATATATATATATATATATATATATATATATTTATATATATATATATATATATATATATATATATATATATATATGTGTGTGTGTGTGTGTGTGTGTGTGTACTTGTATAGTTAATTATAGCAACTAATTAAGTACTTTTCTTAGTTCCAAAATCCTCGTAACTTCTGACCCGACTCGCACTTTTTGGATAAACTTCACATAACTATACAATGCCTTTCTCCGGCAGGATGCAGATAGATTCACACCTCTTGAGTGAATATAAATAACTAACACCTGTAGAATTCCGAATGTTTAACTTGAACCGAAATAAACATATCAGAAATAAACATATCAATACTAACATATAACATTTAACCCGTATTGTTTTAGTGGTTCTGAGCTCAGGATGCGAGTCTTAGTAGATTCACACATTTATAATAAAGTACGGAGAATTGTGGGGGTTAATAAAAGGCCTAAAAGTGCCACCTCTACGGATAATACAAAATTAAACTGCATATAGAAAAGCAGACAAACCATGAACAAAAATAATTTTGGAAGAGCTGTAAATATGCGTGGAAATACAAACCATACAAATGAAAAAGCAAAATCTCGCCACGATTAAAAGCACTGCCAACACTGCCCTATTATAAGTTTCGTTGAGGCAAAATCACGTGGGGGATTTAAATCCGAGAGATTATTTGGCTCATTCGGGGCGAGACACTTGGGAGTTGAACCTGGAAGAAAACAGCCCCTTTAATCCCGTTTCAAAACAACCCCGCCCACTCTTCCATCCCCCCCTCCCCCTCCCCCAGAGGACCTATACAGCTCTTGCTAAATAATTCCAACATTAAACAATTCGTTGATACTCTCGCAAAAGGTACACACTTCACGGCTAATTATGAAGGGATATATGATAGAGAGAGAGAGAGAGAGAGAGAGAGAGAGAGAGAGAGAGAGAGAGAGAGAGAGAGAGAGAGAGAGAGAGAGAGAGAGAGAATTTAAGCATGAATTTGTTTTTCTGAAATCTATGGAAATGTTAGATTAAAAATGCAAAAAATGCGAGTTCACCCACAAACCAACACATACTCACATTTTTTTTTTATTTAGAGAAATCTATAACTTTCCAAAAACTCAGAGAGAGAGAGAGAGAGAGAGAGAGAGAGAGAGAGAGAGAGAGAGAGAGAGAGAGAGAGAGAGAGAGAAATTCAGTTGAAGTGTAAGATCACGATGACAAGCAAGCAAAACCTCTCTTCCCTGTTTTCGTTCTTCCTTTTATAAGAGGAACTAGATCCTTTGTGACTTGATTAAAAGATCGAATAAACAGCAAATACAACGCTTTTACATCTTCATAAATCTTAAGCTTACGAGTTTTACAGCCTTGGCCTTATTTGCGAGTCTGATGCTATGCTTGATTAATTTGCTAGAATGTAAGTTTGCTTTTATTTGCTAGAGGAAATTTAACTGTAAGATAGTTCAACGTTTACTATATAAATTTGCATTGTTTAATACTTGTACTATAAAAATTTCATGGGTTCAATTGCAGTGCATACTTTAAAACTTTACATATATCTATTTATAAGAAAAGAGCAAAATCCCGTCAAACATTTTCTTTTCATTATTTTGAAAAATTAATTTTTAGGTTAAAACATCAAGTATCTAAACCAGATATCAATAATAATTATTTTATTCTAACCTTAAACATCAACCATTTATCATAGAAAACATATAAACCAAAATTCTGGATGATTGTTTAAAAAGAATTAGTGCCTTTAAAAAAGGGATATTTCCCCCATTTAATTTTTGGCTTCTCACTATGTAGATCACCGTATATTCCACTATTTTTTTTCTTTAGGGGGTCATTTGCGTGAACTCTCTTCAAAGAACTGGTTAACAATTAAAATAGATTAAACAAAATCAAAAGCTACCTACAAAACTTATTTATTATCAAATAACAAGTAGTAATAAACAATGCATATTACACATCTAATCTAGTTGAAATATAGAATTCTCCCAGCTAATTTATAGAAAGACAAGAATACCACCATGAATATCACTTTATATGGAAGGCACAACTACGAAACGCGTCAAATTAAGTGTAATCATCTTCACAAAAATAAAAAATTCTTCAAGTTGCCAGTTACAACAAATAATCTTAAGAAAGACGGGGTGGTTATTAAAACTAAGATAATAACCAGGGTGAAAATAATGGTGCCGAGAGACGTGCTCGCATGACGTTAAGGCTACCATACCTATATCACTTATTTTTAATGTTCATTGGTATCCCCCTCTTGCATTACACAAACAAACACACACATTATATAATATATATATATATATATATATATATATATATATATATATATATATATATATATATTAGTATATGTTAGCCGCCCAAAAAGACTGCTAAGTATTTAGATAGATATGCACACACACGCACCTTCCTCTGGCCAGAGTAAAACTACTCCCTCTCTCCACTCCCGAAGGATAGGGAGAGCTGGGCGTGACCAGATATATATATATATATATATATATATATATATATATATATATATATATATATATATATATATATATATATATATATAGTCTCAAAATGTGGTGTGTCACCCCACTTTACTCCTTCTCTTCATCCGTTCTTGATCTTTTCTCTTCTAAATTACATGCTCCTCATCATCAACTTCTCAAACATCATCCTCCATCCACCCGCAGACGTGTCAGATCAACGTCCAGACCAGTTGCATTCTGGAAAGATGGTCCAGGTTGATACGTAGAGCCCAGAGGCCAGGGCAATATAATTGGGAGCTGCTGGCTGCCACCGCCCCAGCAAAAGCCAACTTGACCCCTTGGAAACATAATACCTGTCCCGTATGGAGAAGTCCCAGTTCTCCCTCAGCTTCTCCTTCTTCGTCCTGGATGTTTATCTTTGAATTTTCTTATGGTGAAAAGGCTAAGACATAATAAGTAAATCTACAGTGGTATTTGCAATGAGGCACTAGAAGAGTTGGAAAGCCCAGGCCGACATGGCTGAGGACTATGCAGCATGAAGTAGGAGATGATGAATGGAGATGTATTGATAAAGACGACTAGCAAAATCTAACCGAGACCCTTTGCGTCAATATGTGTGGGCGGAGATGATGATGATGCTTTTATTGTGCATTGATGAGCTCTTGTTTTTTAAAAAGAAATTCCATTGACAAAGGTTATATATTAAATCTAGTTTTACATAATGTCTGTAGAAAATGTTATTTTAAACAGTTCAATTTTTATCTTTTGAATTTATATTTTTTTTCATCAGATAATTATTTATAATAACGCACACCATTTGATGGGGATAAAAAATTTTCATAATAATAATAATAATAATAATAATAATAATAATAATAATAATAATAATAATAATAATAATAAACACTCGGTCAAGCAAAAATTCAATCCGTAACCCCAAGGAACAATGTTAACCATTCACATAAATTGTAAATTTGCATCTAATCTAAGAGCTACAAACACCAGATATATATACAAAGATTATAGAGAGAAATATACACACACACACACACACACACACACATATATATATATATGTATATATATACACACATATATATATACATACATATATATATATATATATATATATATATATATATATATATATATATATATATATATATATATATATATATATATATATAAAGTACAATGAAAAGCGATGGCTGTTAAATCAAATCAAGAAATCAGTAATTAATGAAACCAGTTCCAGTCGACCATCAAAACCGCGTGTACCCTTCCATCTGTCTCAGTCTACGACTCGCAGCACCAAAACAATTATAACGATATACGGAGCCGCCAATTGCCTTGTCCCTAATTAATCTACAAGAGGCAAGTAATAAAAAAGAAAGAAAAAATAAAAAAAACATCTGGGACATACAAATAAGAAACACACGATCATCAATTTACGCCAATAAAGAGCTTGCACTCCAACAAACGTACCTCGTTAGAACATTATCACTTACACTAAGGTCATTCATTACAAGTCCTTGGGCACATCTTTCCAGTGATAAGGGCGATTACTGAGTCCACCCAGCAATATTCTCAGGCCCACCCACAAGCAGATCCCACCCACAAACAGATCCCACCTAGAGAGAGGCGTCACCCACTTCCAATTCGGACAGGTAGGTAGAGTAATGGGAGACCCAAATACAAAATAATAAAATCTGGGAAAGGGAATCCGACCTGCAATTTTATGGCTAAAACAGTAAACAGAATAAAATGGAGAATGGTAATAAAGGGGGGAAGAACAAGCAAAAAGGGAGAGGAAAATATCCTAATGGCCGTGCAAAGGCTTATGCCAAATTGGAAATAACCCGATGTTTTCCCCAGGCAGACACAATGATGGCGTCTCGCCCCTTCCCGAGCTGTCATCTTGGTCTGCTCTATCCCCATTATTATACTGCACCAGGTAACCCAAAACTTTATCAACTATTTCTTTTTTTCTTTTTATTCTGCCCCTCTTGATTCTTTGCATCCCACCCACCATTCAAAACACGACGAGGCCAAACAGTGATGGAATAATAGAGGGTCTCGACTTGATAGATTCTTTTCATGTTAAAACCTATTCTCTTCGATGGACCATTCAATTTTGATTGAAAGTCTATTACTTCTTAAAATCAAAATGATATTAAGACAATATTCATAGAATAAGACGCTAAAAAGTGTTAATTTCTATCAAAACTTAAACCAGCTCAATTAAGAAAATGAGTTAATTTCATTCGCGAGAATCAGAATCATATATTTGTATATATATTTACTTAATAGGTATGACCAACTTGAATAGAGATTATGTCAATCTTTTCCTACAATAACATTACAAATTACAAAATTCGCTTCCATATTCATGTCAGAGGGTTCATACGCAAAACTATCATTAATATAATTAATATATTCACACATGCCATATATATATATATATATATATATATATATATATATATATATATATATATATATATATATATACACACATATACATATGCACACATATACACCTATACACACACACACACACACACACACACACACACATATATATATATATATATATATGTATATATATATATATATATATATATATATATATATATATATATATATATATATATATCCATATCCATATACCAAAGGCACTTCCCCCAATTTTGGGGGGTAGCCGACATCAACAAGAACAAAACAAAAAAGGGGACCTCTACTCTCTATGTTCCTCCAGCCTAACCAGGGACTCAGCCGAGTTCAGCTGGTACTGCTAGGGTGCCACAGCCCAACCTCCCACATTTCCACCACAGATGAAGCTTCATACTGCTGAGTCCCCTACTGCTGCTACCTCCGCGGTCATCTAAGGCACCGGAGGAAGCAGCAGGGCCTACCGGAACTGCGTCACAATCGCTCGCCATTCATTCCTATTTCTAGCACGCTCTCTTGCCTCTCTTACATCTATCCTCCTATCACCCAGAGCTTTCTTCACACCATCCATCCACCCAAACCTTGGCCTTCCTCTTGTACTTCTCCCATCAACTCTTGCATTCATCACCTTCTTTAACAGACAGCCATTCTCCATTCTCTCAACATGGCCAAACCACCTCAACACATTCATATCCACTCTAGCCGCTAACTCATTTCTCACACCCGTTCTCACCCTCACCACCTCGTTCCTGACCCTATCTACTCGAGATACACCAGTCATACTCCTCAGACACTTCATCTCAAACACATTCAATTTCTGTCTCTCCATCACTTTCATTCCCCACAACTCCGATCCATACATCACAGTTGGTACAATCACTTTCTCATATAGAACTCTCTTTACATTCATGCCCAACCCTATATATATATATATATATATATACATATATATATATATATATATATATATATATATATATATATATATATATATATATATATATATATATATATATATATATATATATATAATCCATAAACTAAGAACCTTACAACCTTGCCAATACCAACAAAACGAATATAAATATCCTCCTGCCAATTACCTTGACACAATACCTCCATATCGGCCGGGAAGAAAAATCCGTCCCGTCAGGATAATTTTACAGAGACGGTCATTTGGCGTGTCCTTTGCCAATTATATGGTAGTCACAATAATAAACAAATAAATAATGGTCACATTAATTAGGGAGGTCCTTTTAATTACACGTCGCTTCCACGCTGATTCCCACATGGAGATTCATGATTCAAATAATTGCTCGACGATCATTAAGGAAATTATACACCGGAGTTGTGAAAGCAGCTGTCCAGCAAGTATGTTATTTTGTCATATTTTTGTTAACAGTTTGGTTAATAATGTTTCAATATACTAAATTTGTCAAGATCAAATCAATTTATAATAATAAAAATACTAATAATAATAATAATAATAACAATAATAATAATTATCAATATTGTTGCATCTATCTTTTTTCTATTATTAATTTCTATTATTTTTTTTATTCTTTTATTAGTATACGAAACGGAAAACCCTTAGAATGAAAGAATGAAAATCGTCGATGAATATAACATACTTTATATCATAATTTTAATCATTATAAAAATATGTATGCATATAATAATAAAATCATTAAAATCATTACTATAAAAAAATTAAAATCATTATCATCAAATAAATGATTAAAATCATTATAATTACAATCATTAACATTAATAATCAATTTCTTTAATATGAAAAGAAAAAAAAATACGCATTTAACACCAAACTAAATATCTTAACAATTAAACTAGACAATAAAATCAAGAAAATACAAACGCTTTGCACTAATACAAAAGAATAATCAGCATTCAAAAATATTATATATTCACCAAAATTAGAAATAATAAAAATTACTAAGAAGATATAAATAAATATTTAAAAGAATAACAATTCTTATGAGATGAATAACAACCCGACCAGAAATGACAATTCTCTCTCTCTCTCTCTCTCTCTCTCTCTCTCTCTCTCTCTCTCTCTCTCTCTCTCTCTCTCTCTCTCTCTCTCTCTCTCTCTCTCTCTCTCTCTCTCTCACACACACACACACACACACACACACACACTATATATATATATATATATATATATAATATATATATATATATAAATATATATATATATATATATATATATATATATTTTCATTTCAGTCACGCTCTCCTCTCCCCGTCCCTCGGGTAGAACGAGAGGGAATAGTCATAGCCTGGTGAGAGAGAGGTGCGTGTGCATATATATCTATCTAAATATTTACCCATCATTTTTGACAGATCACGTACACTACTATGCAGTATAAAAACCCCGATGAAAAAACCACGTTCTCCAAAGCAATTGTAAACCTTAATAGTTTTTTTTCTAATTTGAAATTGGATGACCTAACACTGAAAAAAATTAGCCAAAGCTATAAACCATGGGTCCTCACACGAAATAAAAGACAGGGGGGCCAAAATACCCCCTCCCTGGGCAACGTCCTTATTAATGAATACTTAATGGATGGTAAGTGCAGCTGAATGTCATCTTGAATAGTGTTGCATGATGGCGTGAATAACAATCATCATTACCCGATAGGGGGAGGGGGAAGGGGAGAGGGAGTGGGTGCGGGAGGAGAGGGAGAGAGGAGGGGAAGGAGGAATGTGAGGGGGAGAAGGGTCAAGGGAAAGGAAAATTGCTGTTGTAATGAGTGCAGGAAAAAAAAATTACTTGGCTGGTAGGGGCAAATGACTATCCAAATATGCACGTATCATCCTTGATAAGTCGTAAAAGCGATAATAATAACCATTTTTGTACGCCTTGGTAAATAGGCGAAGGTACTGTTATCGGACAGTTGTTTGTTCGAAGGAAATTAATAAAAGGGTATTCAATTATTGCCGGAAATGTGATTGTCGTTATATCTGAATAATTGCTGATACTAAAGATTAATATGATATGCAAACATTCGATAAATATATTGATGATGAAAACAGAAATAATTAAATTAAAAATCGTACAGCACTTGAAAGTCAATATATGAAAAATCTTAAAATTATAAGCTATCGCGTCTGTATCTTTCTTTCAACAACAATAATAATAATAATAATAATAATAATAATAATAATAATAATAATAATAAAACTCACGTCAATACGTTTAACAACAACAACAACAACCATAATAATAATAATAATAATAATAATAATAATAATAATAATAATAATAATGATAATAATAATAAAACTGTCACGTCAATACGTTTAACAACAACAACCATAATAATAATAATAATAATAATAATAATAATAATAATAATATCACGCCAATACTTTTTTTCAATAATAATAAGAAGAAAAGACAGAGAAGAAATTAAGCCAATAAACTTCATTCATTCGCTCAAGATACACGATGATGATAGCGTACAGAAAAGCAACTACTACAATCCACTCAATTAAAAACTACATTCAAAACTACCTAATCAAAATTGCCTCAGATTTTGTTTTAAAAGACCATTGCAGAGATGGTATACAGTAGTTTAATTTAACACAAAAATATTATGGGTATAGGTATAAAAATATCTATATTTATATATATATATATATATATATATATATATATATATATATATATATATATATATATATATATATATATGTATATATACACACACATATATATATATGCGTGTGTGTGTGTGTGTGTGTAAATACGGAAGCACAATGTATGGTGCAAAAGAGGGAAGGAGATGATATTGTGTTAACTTAAATGAAAAAAAAATATCACCAAGGGAGCTGTTGAAAAATACTTAAATCCTTCCATCGTGTTAAAGCGTGCGACATAATCAAGCGTTTTCATGGCAGTGGCAAAGAATCGCCCGATCTAGCTTTCGTCCGGGTTTGCCTATAATCAAGATCAATGAGCAAGATGGTTTAATAGATACCTGTCAGCCATGCCTTACGGACCCTACAAACCCTCCTCCTTCCTCTTGGGTGACGTCTTGCAATAATAAGTAGGTACGAAAGGTAAGGAGTTTAAGAAAGGAGTTTCCTCCGTACTTAAAACCCCTTTTAGGGTTATCCCTTTACCTACTCCCCCTTTGCGAAATTTAGGGTTAAAATTACAGGTGAGGGTCCTTGCTGATCGAAACGGGAACAAATTAGGTGATATGATTTTCAAATACAGACATACAAAAAAGGGGGGAGGGGACTCTCGCAATTCAGCGGAAGTTCGTTGTTGTGCTTAGTAAATACTGTGAGCTTGATCGGCTTGTTTTCTGATTTACAAAGGGAGCAAATAATTATCTTAAGTATTTCACACCACTTCCGGGCTGAACCACAGGGTGATTTCTGTCTATCAAGTTTAATTTCAACATTAAATGTATTAAACATTATATTTCTAGCCAGAGAAAAATTATAGCCTGAGTCTTAAATTACACCTGAAACCACACGCTTATCTTAAACTTGATCTGAATGGCTAGTTCTTTTAGGACGAAAAAAAATCGGGCACAATGAGCCATAAAATCTGTCTAAACACGGAACGACATTGAAAGGAAGCCGTTTGATACCTATTTTTTTCTTTCTTTTCAATTAAATAACACTTTTATCTCTGTCAGCTATCACCAAAATCCCTTCCTCCTCCCCCACAAGAATGGCGGCTCCTACCTTGAGGTGTTTATATATGGATTGGCATAACCCTCCCCACCCCCCATCCCCGACCATCGAGGGACATATAAACGATAGATAAGCGAAGGACTGGAGGGAACATAGGGTCCTTTACGGAGACACTTAGGGCCACTACGGCCATGCTAAATGACACTTCAGGTCGGGGAAATTGCTGAGAGGTATGGGGTGATGGGGAATACGTAAGGTATGAAAAATGAGAGAGAGAGAGAGAGAGAGAGAGAGAGAGAGAGAGAGAGAGAGAGAGAGAGAGAGAGAGAGAGAGAGAGAGAGAGAGAGAGAGAACATTTAATTCAGAATAAAACACGCTTGGAGAGAACAATTCATTATAAGAGGGCACAATTAATTTGGAATAAAACACGCTGAGTGAACAATTCATTAATAAATGAGAGAGAGAGAGAGAGAGAGAGAGAGAGAGAGAGAGAGAGAGAGAGAGAGAGAGAGAGAGAATTAACTAGAAATAAAACACGCTGATAGATGGGAAAATGTACCAATATTTAAGCAAATATACGGGATTGCAAATAAAAATTCGAAAAAAAATTGATTCTTTTTTCAAGAATTTAATATATCTATCAATCAAAGAGCTATAATGTTGACATTTTTTTATAAAGACACATTGTAAGGATTTTTGTCAGGAAGAGTATGATTCATGTATTGAGACTTATGCAATATATAGGTAAATAGAATTTCAGAGAAAAAAATTAGAATTTAGTATACAGTACTGTATATTAATTAGCAAAATTAACATGTTACTTTATATCTGTAATAAGATAACTAAAAGTACGTAAATTTTACAACATAATGTAGGTCTATTAATCCTCTTTTCGGCAAGTCACTAGAAGACGAGTGAAAAAAAAGGATGATTAGGAGGGGAAGGGGGGTGGAATAGGAAGAGGATATGAAAATGAAAGGCTCCCTAACCACAACCACTACTATAACAACCCCACAGCAAAAACGATTTAATCGACCAGAAAGTCTTTGCAAGTTGTAAGTGCTGGATATAAAAAGACTTATTCTTATTGACCGTTGTTTACTCTGACTTGATCGAGGACAGCCAGTCAATTGTCACTTATCCTTACTCGTTATTATTTCGACCTTCGCTCACTTCTTGATTTGCTTTTAATTGTAAACATTTTAACTTCATATTTCTTACTAGAATTCATACATATGTTTATGTACTATTCGCACATATTCCCTTTAATCTTCTATAAATTCTGTATTCAATATATAAACACCTTTTTATGTATATATTTACTTCCTTATCTCCCCCATCTCCCTTACAGTACCCATCACTTTCTTCCCTATCCCTTAACCCTTCTGTAATCCATCCTCCTCGTCCGCCTTTATGATCCACAAATTCATTCCGCCCTTTTTTTTCCGTCTTCTCTTCTCATTCTCTTTTCATTTTCTGCGGGATCCCATACTTAATCACGGAAGATCCCCTGACGTTCCACTCACAAAATTCCACCGTTCGCCTCTCGTCAAAGCGGAATAAACATGTAATCTGCAGCCATAACTTTAATCATCGGCGATATGTCAAAATTTCCCCCGCACGATGAATTAATAACGAGCTGATGTCACAAAATCGCCAGGACGGGACGCAGGAACACGTGGGGGGGGGGGGAAAAGAAGAAGAAGGAGATATACAAGGCGGCAAAATATAATCTACTGACGAAGATGATATGAAGGAACAGAAAATGGGGAAGGGATTTGGGAGTTTAACCCCCCACCCCAATACAATTGGGGAAGAGGGGAATCCCCCCCCCCACAATACAACTGAGGGGTACAGGATTTTTTTTCCTTTTGAGCAAAGTTATCCCATTAATATCCGGACGTCATGGATTTGCACAGAGCTCTTTTTAATCTTTTGACTAAACTCTATATCAAAAGGTATCTTTTTCTGCTTTTTAAGAGTAAACTTCGCTACAAGGTACTAATCAGAGACTGGGATCCTGAAACACGCACGCAAACACACGGGGAACGCTTGACAAGCACTTGGGCAAACTAACCGAGGGTTGAAGCTATTCAGAATTAGACATAAACACACGACTGAAGGTCGTTTCTCACATACAGCAGTCCCAGCAACAGCTACCGAGAGAGAGAGAGAGAGAGAGAGAGAGAGAGAGAGAGAGAAAGAGAGAGAGAGAGAGAGAGGGAGAGAGAGTGTCTTATGGATTGTTTCATGTCGGTTGCTGTTTTCTGTTGGTAAACATTTCAAGTTGCTTCTTCACTTATCTCTCCATCCTAGCTGCGACCAACAACATTTCGCAAACGACCAGGTACATAATTTGCTAATTGGGTCAACACAGGCTTAGTATAGTTTTAGGGACCTACACCAACCAGTTCTACATTCGAGATCGAATGGTTGCCTTCCAAAGGTTAGCTGGACGGTCTACTATACTTGAACTATAGAGAGAGAGAGAGAGAGAGAGAGAGAGAGAGAGAGAGAGAGAGAGAGAGAGAGAGAGTTATAAAAACGATAATGTCAAAGCACAGTTTCAAGTTAAAAGAGATACAATATAATAACACAACTGTAACCACAACATAACAGCAGAAATGATGGTGAATAAAAAAAACACCAATACAAAAGCATTCAAGCAAATAAACTATGACCTAATGACAGTCATAGACACACACCTAAGGACCAGGCAAGGAACTTCACTCCATGATTATTTAGAACGAAAGTGTATATTTTGGGAGTTGATTAATTGATTGATAAAGACTGGCGTTGCAAAAGGAGTTTTACAAGGTAATTTCTTGTCGAAATTTGTATACAAATACCAGTTACAGCTTATAAGATTTTTTCATTGTTCCAGCTCAACCTTTCTAATTGTCAAAATTCATGAAATTGAATCTTTATATTTTTCTTCTCCCTATGATCTTTGTAACGATCAGTTAGCTTCCTCATTGGCATAAAATATTAACAAACTATTCTTTACTAAGTTAAGAAACTACGCACAGAACGCTGCGAGTAATTTCTAGAAAAATTCCAAGATGTGTGGGTTTGAAAAGTTCGGGAACTTTCCAAAGTCGAAACTTTGCAAACGTTTTTTCCTATCAGGGTCAGGAGGGAATATTTTTCCAAGAAAGGGAAAATTTCACGGTCTATCGATGATTACAATTCATGGTTTTTATACCGATAAACGCATCGAAGAAAAGAAGGTATAGCCACAATGGTAGAGATGAGGAGAAAATAATGATAAAAAAGATATTAAACTATAATAGTAAGGAAAGATGGAAACAAGTTGCAATGAAGAAACCCCACAACGTTTGGGGGAGGTATCGACAGAAAAAATAATGGTACAAATTATAGTAAAACTATAATAGTAAGAAAGGAAAGATGGAAACAAGTTGCAATAGATAACCGAAAACAGCTAGGGGAAATTTTCACGGGGGGGGGGTGATGGGTAGAACCATCCGAGGGAGGTAGACAACCCAAGAAAGGGGGAGGTATAGGCTAAGGAAAGGCAGCGAGGATTCAACAAGAAAGTATTAAGGAAAACCTATTTCAAGCTCCAGTGAGTATCCCCCCAAAAAAGGATACAAAAAAACGGAAAAAGTCAAGGAAAGGGAGACATTCCAGACATTAATCTCTAGATCAGTGACGGTCCTGCGGTGATAGATTAAAAAGAGGATTAATCAGAGATTAATCTAGGTTTCCGAAAGACACTCAGCAGTAGAGATGGGGAACAGATGGGACTGGCCTTATCAAAGTGATTTTCACATCTATTTTGTTGTCAAGATGAAAATAAATAGATTTTTTATATCCATCACTGCCACCTACACCCCATTTTTTTTTCTTTTATTTTACTACGGGTAGTCAGAGACGGGCCGAAATATATCTATTGCTACCACAAGAATAGACGGAAACTGAATTAAAACAAAATACACAACTCAAGCGTCAATGATTTCTTCAAAGTGGATACGCCTCTTGATCGGACATTGAAAATGCTGGAACCAAAATACGAGGTAGGCCTACAGTAAATCGAGATAATAAAATCAACGTTATCATTATTACCATTAGGAAGAGGCTATCTTCATAAAAGGTTTCCATGATAATAAGCGAGGCTCGACTGCGTTAATTTTGTCATTGGACTTAATCAATCTGTCTTGTGATTCCGTTTTATTTGGGATTCGGTTAAATATCTTCGATTCTTCTAAGGGTTTCTTATTTTACTTCTATAATAATTATACAGTAATTATATAATACTAATAATGTTAATTGACCTTTTATTTCCTTCTTACTACATTAATATAAATAATTATCTATGTATCTATCCATTTGTGTACTTATATGTATGTATGTATGTATGTATGTATATATATACTATATATATATATATATATATATATATATATATATATATATATCGTGTTTTATTATGTTATATACAAAGTAAAATATGAAAACACAACCCTTAACCTCATAAACATTAAAAAAGGTATTCGACAAAATAAAAACGTTGAAGCAGTATTGTCCATGAAACATTATTATTATTATTATTATTATTATTATTATTATTATTATTATTATTATTATTATTATTATTGTAAGTGAGCAAACCTTTCTAGAAACAAAATCCACTGAATGATAGAAACCGCATGTGATAAAAACATAAAAAAGGGGGGAACAATGATAAATGTATAAAGATAAAACAGATAAATTGAGCCACGAAGGATAAAAGGAAATACAAGACAGAAAAAGAAATACACCGATACCGATAATAAAATGAGAGGGATGGCGAAAAAAAAATGTATCAAAGGATGAAAACATTTCATATTTTCCAATGAAAAACTAATTAATTTTGAAAAAAATAAGTTACTTATCAAGCATTTTCTAATGAGCATCTTAATATATTGAACAAAATCTTTATCAAATTCCACTAAGACCTCACGTGTAAGTCTTACAGGATATACTATTATCATCATCATTATTACTTGCTAAGCTAAAAAGCTAATTAGAAAAGCACGATGCTATAAGCCCAAGGGCTCCAACAGGGAAAATAGCCCAGTGAGGAAAGGAAATGAGGAAATAAATAAACTATATGAGTAGTAATGAACGATTAAAATAAAATATTCCAAGAACAGTAACGTTAAAATAAAATATCTTAAGAACAAGAACATTAAAATAAAATATTTTAAGAACAGTAACATTAAAATAAAAATAATGACTAAAATACTAAGACAGAAAAATTAATAAATGTCGGTCAAAACATTTTCAATTGCAATATGCTTCTGTGGTAGTCCATCACTCAAAGCAAATTGCTTAACTACTAATATAAGAGGTTTAAGGTTACCCAAAAGCAGCAATTAAGCGCCCAGGGAGGGCATACGAACCTGTTCCCATTTTTTTTTTTTTTTTCATCGGTCACATGGACACGTGAGGAATGTTAATAAGACTGCATTTGGCGTGGCTATATGATTTATAAGTCTTTAAAGAGCACAAGGTTTGGACAAGACTCCTGCTAATTCTATCATCTCAGCTACGTTGTGGATATCCTTCTGTCTCAGGATCTATTTCCAGTTAAAGATTAAGACGGGTATGAAATAAATGAGTTAATACACAAACACGCATATTCATAAATGATGAATATCATCCCTGTACGATATTAAGTATGTACAGTTGGACACAGCGGTTGTTGGCACACCTAGCTCAGAAGAAGTGCACCTTGCCACACCCTTACTTGGCAGCGAGCCACCAAACAGATAGCGTAGGAAGAGATGGCAGAGGTGGTGGGCTTAACTAAACACAGGAACTCAATGCACAGGAAGGGTGTGGCTGGATGCAGCACTTCACAGCAAGGTGTAAAAGAAACACATTTATCCGACTATACCTACTTGTTAAATGACTGCCGTGGGTTACAGAAATGGTAGAAAAGGGCGTGAGGCTTGCAACTTTGCTTTATAATAACTTCTGAGAACCATGATAGTCATAGCTCCAGAATAAACCCCCTCATAAACTAAAAAAAAGTTTAATACACACACACACACACACACACATATATATATATATATATACAGTATATACACACATTATATATATATATATATATATAATATATATATATATATATATATATAAAGCGTGTGTGCATACAAAGTCTATTCATTATGATTAGCTCCAAATAATAGTTAAATTAAAAAAAATAACGCCATATGCATTGTAATTAAAACCTGTAAAATCAACATCCGAACCACAATATATCCTCTGTATTGAAAAATAATTCACACGAAGTTATATATTATCCAATCAAAGACAAAAAGGAATGTTAATGACAGTTTCAATAAAAATAACTGGGTGTCTTTTTAACCATTATTGAATATCAAAAGTAAATAATACAAAAATACTGTTCAAGTTAAAATCCTACGTTAGAAGCCTTGTTTATAGAAAATCTGTTATAAATTTTTCTATAAATGGCTTATTTACTAATACGTATTTAACAAATAAACTATATATATATATATATATATATATATATACATATATATAATTAAATCTCTTCTTTTGATGGACAATGCTAAAAGTAAACACAAAATAATCTTAGGTATGCATACAACAAGAACACAAGGAATAGGTAAAACAAAAACCTCCAAATAATGTGATCCATAATATTTTGGGAAAGAACGAAACAAAAAAGACCTGCCTCCTAGACTCCCTCAAACATAATAAATAAGACAAGAAGAAATCCTCCGTAATTTATAAATAAGCGAACATAAAACGGCGGGACACTGTAATTTGTATTTTTTTCCCCCCCTTCATTCCCTCTCCAGTCTGGCATGGACCGGCAACGACATAGTGACCGAGGCACAGAGCCCGTCTGAGACTGTGAAATTGGCCGTTCTAAACATGACTTATTGACCTAAAACGTTTGCCTTTGGGCTTTGGGAAGGCGAGAATGGTGAATACGGAACATTTCCCTGACCTGGGTGGAAGGGAAGGGATGGGAAGGAGGGTCGATGTATGGATGTGAAAACGCACTTATGATAAAAAGAGGGAAAGAAACAAACGGAATCAATACCAGAATATACATACAATATCATATATATATATATATATATATATATATACAGTATATATCATTATCATTACCATCAGCCGTTGCTAGTCCACTGTAGGACAAAGGCCTTCGACTCCACTCTCTTCTGTTTATGGTCTTTCTATGCCAGTCTACACCCGCATAGTTTCTTGGTTCGTCAATCCATCGTCTTCTCTTCCTTCCCATGCTTCTTTTGCAATCTCTAGGGATCCATTCTGTTATTCTTAATGTCTATCTATTATCTGTATACTGTACTGTGTGTAGGTGTACGAATGACTATGTTATTGAAGTTTTCTATAACCATACCTTGTCGTCTTCCTATGAAGTTTCTACTAATATATATTTTTTACAGAGATGTCTATTAAAAGGCGTGTGACAGTGAGGAGATTTGAAATATTCAATCATCTTGAGCTTCATAATCATTACAAAATATAGTTTTCAACAGTATTCACAAATCCAGTATCATAACACAAAATAAGCATAAGTGAATCGAAAGTAGTTACCAATATTCGCTGGCATAAACTTTTGCACTATCAAATCTCAGAAAAAAATGTCTTCTCAAACCGACTAATTTCAAAGTTTAGGACTCGTTAAACATTCGACTGAAAAATGTCTTCATTACTAAAACTACTATATAACTAAACGTCTTATTTATATCCAAAAGTTCCACATGCAATAAAAAAAATTCCAATCAATCGACTGAAAAATGTCTTCGTCACTAAAACTACTATAAAATCAAACGTCTTATTTGTATACAAAAGTTCCACACGCAATAAAATAAATGAAATCTCCAATCAAATAATAAATCACGGTCTATCTCAAAATGTCGTTTATCAACCTCTATTTTGTACACGTCCAGTGGTTCAACTTTCACAAGATCCCCGAGACCAAGTAAGCCACCTCCACGGCAACATTATCGGCATCGATTCTGACGTTTACATACTCCGTCTTGTTCATCTAATGGCAGCATAATGCAATCATTCACAAAACAGTTATCCTCAGTGGATAAGCCAAAACCGGTAACCTATAAAGGAAGATTACTGACTTTCTCCAAGACGTCCTGATCTTGCGGGTTCAACTTACACTCATATATCATCTTGGCATATTTCTTCTCTCTCTCTCTCTCTCTCTCTCTCTCTCTCTCTCTCTCTCTCTCCTATTTCCGAATACGGAGAGAAAAATAATGAGTTAATATAATAATTTACTCGTCGTCTTTTTTTTTTAAAAGCAAAACCACTAATGAAATATCAGTCATGTTAAAATATAATACTAGCAACCATAATGTAATGCTGTAAGAACTAAAAATATCTTATTAACTAGAGTACGCGACCCGTCAAAATTGACGGCTAAATATTTGGATAGATATTCGCATACACATTCAACCCTTTCCACCCCCCTCTCACCAGGGTATGGCAAACTCCCTCTCCCGCTACTAGAGGGACGGGGAGAGACCGAGTAGTTATACGTTTCACAATACCGCTGAGTGTAGCCGGAAAGAAATAATATATATGTATGTGTATATATATGCATATATATACACACACATATATATATATATATATATATACATATATATACACACATACATACATATATATACATACATATACACACACATACATATATATACATATATATACACACATACATACATACAAACATATATATACACACATACAAACATACATATATATATATATATATATATGTGTGTGTGTGTGTGTGTGTAGAGCCATTCTATTTCTCTTTACTACATAGGGGAGATTCTAGTTATATATATATATATATATATACATATATATATATATATACAAAAGGGCGGAACTTTCCAGTTAGGTTGTCAAAGAACCGGATGCCTTCAGGCAAAGCGAAGTTCAAAGAAAACAGAGTGCAGTTTCTGAGGTTCAAACAAAAAGAAAGCCAAGAGGTCTATTACATCTTCTTGGAAGCTGAACTCAGCCGGAAGACTTTGATAGCGACGCAACAGGGGATTTTTCCCCCTTACGCAGCATACTCTGGATGGCATAGATACTCAAAATTAAGACCAGTCAGTGAATAGAACAGAGAAAGTGTATAACTGAACAAAACTGTCTATGAGATTCGGAATAAAAAGTTCAATGTAGCTTACCGATTGAACGATTAATTTCAGTGAATTTTGGGCCAAGAAATTAATTAACAAATACTGTTAACATTGGATTTCACAATTCCCATTTGATATGTCAGAATGGAACGCCAGCATAAGCAAAAGACTCTTCGGTGTGATGGAATAAAACTAATGGATTACTCGATGCGACAGAGTTTATTCGAATACTAGTATACGCGACCAGTCAAAAATGACGACTTAATATTTATATAGATATGCAACCCCCTGTCACAAGGTTATGACTACTCCCTCGCCCCCTACCAGAGGAACATCTTGTTATTTAATATGTTCATATGCGAATATTCATTGATTTTCCGTTGGACTAGTGAGGACTATAGTATCACTAAAGACAAAGAACGGTTTGTTTACACTGACAAAAGAGAGAGAGAGAGAGAGAGAGAGAGAGAGAGAGAGAGAGAGAGAGAGACCTTCCACGTCATTCTGACAGATGATTATCCATCATAAACAGCGGACGTTCTATCCTCTAATTATCATAAGATCCCAAACATGACCCGGGTCAGTTTACAAGTACGCCATTAAGCGAAGACACCTCTCATAAAAGATAATCACATGTGTTATTACAATAAACAGATAAAAAAGTCCTATAACTTTGAAGGACGGAACTGCTGACCAATGAATCTTATTTTGGACAACCGACATTTTAAAACGAAACAATAAGAAGAAGAAGAAGAAGAAGAAGAAGAAGAAGAAGAAGAAGAAGAAGAAGAAGAAGAAGAAGAAGAAGAATCGCGTTTTCGCTGATTCCAAGACAAGAAAAATCAGTATTCACAAAAGGAAACTGACACATTATGACGCATTAAGAAAGACCGTATGATATATTGGGACGAGATAAATCACTAAGAGGGTGGGGTGAGTGCCAACCATCTTGAAAGGCTATCAAACCGGCCACAGAAGCCAGGATAAAAACCAACCATCCTAAATAGAGCATCAGGTAGCAGTAAGTAATCTCCTTAGGAGACGAATGTCAAATCCATTTCTTCTACGGCCATATAGGGAAGTTCTTAGAAACGATAAAATGCTTAATGAACTATAAAATTATAAAGTGATAGAAATAACATCCGGAATAATACGTTTTAGATGAAGGAAGACATTCTTCAGAAAATAGCTTCGAATAACTTGTATTGAAAACAGAGAGAGAGAGAGAGAGAGAGAGAGAGAGAGAGAGAGAGAGAGAGGGGGGGGGGGAATAATGAAAATTACGAGGAAGCGACAAAGACACAATGAAAATGTATGCCATGAAAATCAAGTGAACTGACAAGTCATGATTCTGGTATATGTCAATGTGAATACCTGCCTGAATGAGGAAGAAAAGGAAAGAGTACCTCTTAACATGGATTGGAGAAGAGAGTAACAGTAACCAAGCCTGTTATTACTGTAAGAGGATGCACAAAAATTAGCATTTTTCGTTATATCTGCCAAAAAAAAAAAAAAAAAAAAAAAAAAAAGCATTTCTTGGTAATTATGCAAAAGGATGCACAAAAATTGGCATTGTTTGGGTATATCTGCAAGAAGCACAAAAAAATAGAATTTCTTGGTACATATGAAAGAAAAGATGCACAAAAATTAGCATTTCTTGGTAGCCTACATCTGCAAGAGGATGCACAAAAATGAGCATTTCTTGGTACATATGCAAGAAGATGCACAAAAATTAGCATTTCTTGGTACATATGCAAGAAGATGCACAAAAATTAGCATTTCTTGGTACATGTGCAAGATGATGCATTTCTTGGTAGCCTACATCTGCTAGAGGATGCGCAAAAGTTTGTATTTCTCAGTACGTCTGAGGAAGATGCAGAAAAAAATTTGAATTTCAAGGCACATCTGCAAGAGGATGCACAAAAATCATTATTCTAAGAGGAAAGAGGCATGATAATCAAACCTCTCCCCAGGGAAGTAAATCCAGAATTAACACCTGTGAAGGATAAGGGACACAAGAGGACGGTGGTTACTCTAAAACAAAAATAAAGACGAAAGGAAACGACGACTTCAAAAACCATGGCTTCAAATTCAAGGCCTTCAGTGCAACTGCAAGACCTGGTTTTTAGCCACGACATTCTCCGAGACGATAAATAATATCTTATCAGGGATTTCATCTGGAACTGGAGATCACAGATCAACACTGATACAGAGATGGTACTTCGGAATCTTCCCAAACCAGTTTCCTTTGACAGCTTTACTGAGCTTAAATTCACTGCTGGGGTTTATGATGTGCTTGTGAGCGATCTTCTCTCTCTCTCTCTCTCTCCTCTCTCTCTCTCTCTCTCTCTCTCTCTCAAATCTGTCCACAAGTAAACACCACTCAATAAAAACTTTGCCAAACTCCTAAGATCTTGCGATAAAGAGATCCCGTAATTACCAATGATTTAGGATTTACCATCGGGGGAATATATCCTTCACGGGAAGAGATTAATCCTCCTGATAAGGAATCCATTCGAATTACAGGAAGGCAACTGCAACGCTGAGCTCCTTTTATAATATCTCATTCTGAAACTCATGAAAGACGATCCCAGTAAAGCCATCACTTGCTCACATCCACGCACAAACATTCACACACCCACATTCCTCAGCAGCATCGGGACAAAGTCAATTCTTCCACACCTTATTTTTCTAAATGTTACGAGAGAGAGAGAGAGAGAGAGAGAGAGAGAGAGAGAGAGAGAGAATTAAGTGCTTTTACCAAGCATCTGAAAAATAACTAATATCAGGAGCATGAAATGTTGGCTCCTTGTTTCCACTCACAGAGAGAGAGAGAGAGAGAGAGAGAGAGAGAGAGAGAGAGAATACTTTTACCATAAAAACTAAGTAGGAACAAAATGTGGGCTTCCAGTTTCCACTAACACAGAGAGAGAGAGAGAGAGAGAGAGAGAGAGAGAGAGAGAGACTAATGTAAAAATAAATACAAAATAATAAAAATACCATAAACCATTTAAAACATGTAATAGGCATTCTAGTTCAACATCATTAACAGATATTATAGATTAAAAACAAAATAACTAAAATATCTGTTGCTTTTACTAGCACACGGACTCAAACATGGATGCACAACGCTAAACCCATTTCAGATCATGGAAGGACATTAATAATTCCAATAAGTTTAATAACAATAACTCTCGTAATAATAACCTTAATTATAACAATTCTAATAATCTTAATAATAATAATTCTAATAACAAAAATGCCAATAATTCTAACAATAATAATAATAATAATAATAATAATAATATTAATAATAATAATAATAATAATAATAATAATAATAATAATATTTTGCAAAATTATGTAGTCTTCCAGACGGGAACGACTCATATTTTTTCATAAGGCAAGAGGTTCCTAAGACCAATCGTGAGAGGCTTAGGCTTCACAATGTTGAGTGAATGACTGGAAGGTTAACGGGACAATTTTAGTAAAAGGTGGATAATCACAAGGAGTGAAAACCCTACATCATAGAGAGTGCATTAAGGGATGGGGAGTTCAAAATTATGGTTCAGTAAGCAATAATCTTGAATCTACTCCCAAATGTAGATGTATTTCCATTGGATGAAAAAAAAAAAGGATGAAATATATATTAAAACGTGTTTGCGATATGACAAATATTTATTTTTATACTACGTATATCAGCTATCTAAGCAAAAGCGGTTTCATAATCTTTAATCGTTTTCAATATAGCATACTGCTTAGGCATTTACAGTTTGTAACATCTATCTCCGCATATACTTGTGAGCAAGTCTCTCTCTCTCTCTCTCTCTCTCTCTCTCTCTCTATATATATATATATATATATATATATTGGGGCACGCTCTCCCCAATCTACGAGTAGAGAGGAGAGAGAGTAGTCCTACCATGGAGAATACGTGCATATCTAGCTAAACACTTAGCCGTCATTTTGATGGGCCGCGCACACAGATATATATATATATATATATTATATATATAATATATATATATATATATATATATGTATGTATATATATATATATATATCATATATATGTATATATATATATATATATATATAATATATATACATATATATATATATATATATGTATATATATATATATATCATATATATGTATATATATATATATATATATACACACACATATATACTAGCATCAATAAATTCAAAATAGTATTCGTTTAGAGAGTCCGTCGAAATTTGTTGCAGTTCAGGAGAGTGATGGAAAGGTAAATCATTCCAGAATTCCTGAAAGACCGTAATACATCTGGAATGGGAATCACGTCCGCGGAACATGCAGTAAAACTAACAGGGGTCTAACTTTCCAGAAGGTAGAAGTTCACTTAGCTGATTACGGCCACCAGGTACTGTAGGTGGACGACACACGACGGAATAGAACAAATGGATTTCCTCCCAAAGTAAATTGATTTTAAGCTTAGAAGAGAGAGAGAGAGAGAGAGAGAGAGAGGAGAGAGAGAGAGAGAGAGAGAGAGAGAGTATGAAGGCCAGGAAGAGTTAGTTAAATACTAACCTTGTACATTTCATGACATCCTAAAACAAGAAAAACCAAAAGGCCTAAACTTCTGCAAGTGATAATTCATAAAATTTCTTGAAAAATTCACATTATAAATTTTCCGACGACAAACCATCATTTGGTATGGAATAATCTACATCTGCAAGAGAGATCATGTCAAAGACCATCTTCTCAAAGTAAATGATTTATGAGATCCGCTTCATCATTTCATTAAACTCTATTGAAAATCCAAGTTATGAAATGTGGCAACACTGAAAGGTAACAGCCCAAATTTTACGATCCGTTCGGAGTCGTAAATATAATCCACGACTTCCCATAACCCTCCCACTGAAGTTCTATGGACAAAACGAGAGCTTCGCATACGAATATAAAATATAAAGTGTAGACGGTTGAAGCAAAAAATAAAAAAAATTAAAGTTTATTAACAGACCCATTACTGTTTTTAATCATTTCGTTTCGTTAAGTTTCTTTCAAGGTCTTCTCGATCATTATTTTGAAAGACTTTTTGTGCGAAAAGACAACTGTTTATGAAATCGACGATATTCATGTACAATTTGACTTCAGCTAATTTTCCTGATTTAACTAGTACAACTCATCTTTAATTATATTATACCTTCCAAAAATAAATTTTAAGGATTTGGCACAACGCCTGGGCAATATTAACAAGAGGGAATAATAATAATAATAATAATAATAATAATAATAATAATAACAATAACAACAATAATAATAATAATAATAATAATAATAATAATAATAATAAATTATAATAATAATAACGAAAAGCTCTCGTAATATTCACACGTTTTACCACTTGAAATCGAAAGAAGAACATAACAAATCTCTCTCTCTCTCTCTCTCCTCTCTCTCTCTCTCTCTCTCTCTCTCTCTCTCAGATTTCAGAGGCCAAGAAAACTTTCGAGTAGTGGCACTGTGACCAGCATAAGGAAAGACTTCCTAGGGGGCAATTTCACTGAGTGCCAGCCAAAGTGCCACAAGACCGCCCATATAAAATTCATGGTATTTCTCGAGGAAGAGGACGTGCGGGTGCAAGGATGTGAGGAAAGATGGGGAGGAAACTTGAGGAATGAGAAAAGCAAAGGGTGTGAAATATATTTATGATGTATAGAGAATGAACAGTGGGCAAAGCTGTGTTACCATCATTATCAAATTAAAAATCATCATTTAAATATAATCCAAGAGAAATAAGTTTATTTATTTTTCAGGAAATCTAGAACACGGCTTCTGCATTACTCGTGTAAATAAAATCTTAAATTCATATATGATGAAAAACTATACTTCTAAATTAAATAATTGAAAATGAACCCAGCAAAAATACCAGTGTGGGTGTGGTATGTATATTGAAAAATTGTTCTTCACAAACATAAAATCAGGAATAAATGAAAAACTAAAAAATAAATGTAGCGTAGATAATTCAAGATTTCCCAATCTATTACCATTTCTAAAAAAAAAGAAATAAATAAAAAACCACAAATATACACAAAAATCATTTGAATCGATAAAAAAAACTACTAGGAACAAAATATATATAAGTAGATGAAGAAATGAGATCTATAGTTTTTTTTTTTTTATTTCTTCCCATCTAGTTTCACTATTCGTATTCTTTTTGGTTGAGATCGATTATTTTCAAATAGATTAATTCAGATTAGCGTATGTGATAATTCAAAAATTGTCTTAGCCTCCTCGCTCCTGATATTCAGATCAACATCCATAAAATCGAGGTCTAGAACTCCACATCTTCCCTTCTGAAGCATTTCTGGAGAAGTCTACGAATGAAGGAATGGTAAGAACTTCACACTAGAAATTCGGGAAGTGCATTAGATTTTCGCAAAAGTTACACAGAAAGCTTCTCGGCTTTTCATGACAACCGAAAATCTGCTACATACATATTTCAGAATGGAAATATACACACACAAATATATGAGTGGGGATACCTTATGTGGTGGAATGGTTTGTGTGTTGCCATGATCAGCGAGGCTGTACTAGTCAGAGCCACCCATACTAGGTTGGTTTGCTCTGACCGATCAGACTGAAGTCTTCCACTACCACCAATCCGTATTGGCCCTCTACGTGATGAAAATGGCCAAACTACATGCATGAATAAAGACATGTCTGAGACCTTTGTCAAGCAGTGAACTAGAAACAGCGGCATTATATATATATATATATATATATATTTATATGCATATATATATATTATATATATATATGCATATATATATATTATATATATATATATATATATATGCATATATATATAAATATATATATATATATATATATATATTATATATAATATATATATATATATATATATACAGACACACACACACAGACACACACACACACACACACATATATATATATATATATATACATATATATATAAATATCACTTCACAATTTCACGGAGCGCAATTTTTCTCCCAAAATTCTAGGGACGCCAATGACAAAGAGATCTTGCCAAGAAGAGTAAGAAAAACGAGAAGAAAACGACAAGCGCCATAAAGATGCAACGGTTAGAAACGTGTTCGAAACGGGTACAAGGCTTTTCACTCTCCTGGAATCCAGTTCTTGAGGCGCATAAAAATAAGGTAATACGTCATATATTGTGAAATGTCTGATAATATTAAAAATTCGTTTGTGAATACTTATAACGGGTCTAAAAGTATTCACAAATATTTTGGATGCAAAGGAGTAACAGCTAATATCGAATATATCATGAAGCGAAAATAACTCGAATTTCATATATATATATATATATATATATATATATATATTATTTTATATACCGTTCTGAGTGGGGATACCGCAACTTGGTGAAAGGATTTGTGCATCTCCATGAACGGCAGAGCTGTACTGGTTAGGGCCAACCATAATAGGTTGTTTGCTATGAGCGATTAGATTAAAGTCTTCCACCAACACCAATCCGCCGTGGCCAGCGAGGTGATGTAATGGCCAAACCCTAGAGATGATTAAAGACATGTCGGAGGCCTTTGTCGTACAGTGGACTAAAGACGGCTGCATTTGTTGCTGTTGTGTGTGTGTGTGTGTGTGTGTGTGTATTCATATATATTTAAAATATATATGTATATATATGCATATATATACACATATATACAGTATACATATATATATATATATATACATATACATAGGTACATATATATATACATATATGTACATATATATACATATATGTACATATATATATAAATATATATATATATATATATATATATGTACATGTACATATATACACACACACACACACATATATATATATATATATATATGTGTGTGTGTGTGTATACATATATGTATGTATATTTATATAGTAAACCAATTACATGAATAATATATGTAAGCTAGAACTAATGTACTATTACTTAATCGATAGGTAGAGAGGCCCGATAAGCAAAACTATCAAGTCTAGTGTAGGCTGAACTGAATGGGACACAAGGTGACCTTGGGCAAAAACCATTAAGAATCTTCCAACGATGTGACGGAACATTATTCAAGACACATTAACGACGCCACCCCTATTGTCTGTAAGATAAACAAAGAGGCATTTGGATTTTTTGAAGTTATAAATCTGAGCCATATGGCCTGGGGACGGGGTCAAGCGGGTGGGGATTTCAACATCGGGGCGGGGGGGAGGGGAGGATTATCTAGCTGAGTGAATGATAAAAATGTCGGGAAAGAAGGTATAGTAGACGGCTAAAAAGTGAGTGCAGCTAGGGACAAAAGAGACACTAAAATGATCACTTAGTACATTCTACAGTGTATCACATGAGGTGCACTGTCTTTACTAGCCCCTTTAGAAGGACACCAAGGCATAAAAGCGTAAACATTAAAAAATAATACAAAAAAAAAACATTTTTCTTTCCAATTATAGATCAATAAAAATAAAATCTGCATACGTTTAATATGTCAAGAGCTGTTTTCAAATATCGGCAAAAAAAAAAAAAAAAAAAAAAAAAAAAAAAAAAAAAAAAAAAAACGTAAATGTAAGCAAATAGTATTTTTGCCTCGCTCCACCATAATTCTTATGGGATTTGCTTAACTATGGCAAAATTCACTATTAAATCTAAATATGATGCAAATGTGAAAAAATACATCCATATCATGAAAAAACCTAAACCGAAGCCAAATGAGAGAGAGAGAGAGAGAGAGAGAGAGAGAGAGAGAGAGAGAGAGATTGTTAAAGCCACCCAAAGGACCGCTTATATTTATTGCAGTCTCCCAATGGCACCCGAGAGAATAATCCAAAAGACAACACCGTCAAACACCATTAGGGTTATTTCAGACCAATGTCAACTGACGCTAAACTTTAAACCCATCTGATAATTACGGGAATTACGTAGACGCCACCTTTATAAAGAGTCTTTTAAAGCCATTAGACTTGGGAACCAATTGGTTGCGTAATTCATGATGACCAATTTGAATGTATGGGGAATACATATACGGTGGATCGCAAACGCACAAACATGTATACTGTACTAGTTTGGTTAACTATGAGCGATAAGACAATAGTCTTCCACTATCACCAATCCACAGTTGGCCAGCATGGTGACGAAGACAGGCCAAAGCTCACACATTTGCGATACATATCAAATATATAGCTGACAAAAACGGTGTTTTCCTACAGGTAAAAACTGCAGGATAAAAGTAAAAACTAAATTATTCCTTGAAAATATTCTTTTTTTTTTTCTTTTACAGAATATGTCCTTAGAAACATTCCACTCCGTTTATAAGACCGTTTGCAAACTGCATAAAGAGCAGCACTACATAATTCACAAGAATAATGTTGATACCATTAAGCTCCGTGGAATTAAAATCCTGACCATTTCAACACCTTATTTCAGCATTTTACAGAAAATACTGCGAGAGAGAGAGAGAGAGAGAGAGAGAGAGAGAGAGAGAGAGAGAGAGAGAGAAATAAATGTTTAAACAACAGCACCCACAGAGACTTATGTCTTGAGAAATAAATTTACTCCTGAAAAACACTCGTTGATTTTCTTAAAACCCAACCTTTTCTAAGCACTGTGTATTCCTGCAGCAGGCACTCGGGGGAAATGCTTTAGTGCGACAATGCCATTGCTTTGTTTTTGTTTTGTTTTTACCAATGCCTTAGAGTAGTACAGTATACATAATATATATATATATATATATATATAGATAGATAGATATAGATATACTGTATACACACGTGTATATATATATATATATATATATGTGTGTGTGTGTGAGTGTGTATACATACATACATACATACATATACACTTACAGATATAGAAATAATATTATTCATTATTATCAAATATTATGTAGTAAACATGTTTATTTATTTGTGATATGGGATTCTTCGTTTACAGATATATATATATATATATATATATATATAAAATTATCTCTCTCTCTCTCTCTCTCTCTCTCTCTCTCTCTATATATATATATATATACATATATATATATATATATATACTTTATTTCTCTCTCTCTCTCTCTCTCTCTCTCTCTCTCTCTCTCTCTCTCTGACATTAATTAGGACCCAAAAGAAAATACATCAAGATTTTCTATATTGGGATGTGTATATACTGAATGGATTCTATATCAGCTACATAATTTCCTTTCTGGCGCTTCTGATTTCTGCTAATAGAACAGTATCCTAAACAGTATCAATTCTCTCTCATCGTGATTAGCTCTATTGATATCACTCTACAAAGTTTATTTCGTTGTCGCGTCTCAGTCGTAAAAGGCTGGAGAACTATATGTGAACAACTTTAATGTGAACGTTACAATATCCTTCTATTCATGGACATAAAGAAACAAGGACTTTTAATAAATGCACGTAGGTAAGATACATATATATACAGTATACATATATATATCATATACAAATCCTGAGTACTTTTCTAATGGAAAACTAAGATACACAAGTAAAGTTACAAACAGTATCGTTCATATACCACCACCAGAGTAAAGGGGTGTCTAGACATTTTTAATTGTTCTTAAACCAATTTTAAAGTTTACCTGGAAAAATGAAAAAGACAATTTCCGTTCAATCTGAGGAATAAACAAAGCGCTTTCTTTTTATTTCTATGCTTTGTTTTTTTCCTAAAAGGAATGATATATTTTCAAACCCCACACAGCTATAAAGAAGCACTGATTTAATTTTTTTCTCTCAACCATAAACACACACACACACGTGTGTATGTCGAGAAGATAAGAGAGTGTTGCCCATGTCCATCACTTCGTGAACCAATTCTATCCAACCAATTCTCAATTCCCTCTCAATTCCAGTCTAGAAATTCCCCTCGAACCGAGATACCCCCAAAACCCCAGCCCGTTGCCAATTTCCCTATTCTCAGGCACCAAGCGATCCGAGCAGCCTATTTTATGCTACACTCCACTCACATTACCACTAACCTCCTACTCCTATCCTGGGACCAAGAATCTAACCAAGAGGCACCCCACCCCCCCACAAAAAGCCCTATCCCCCATCCATGAGAGGCCCCTTAAAACGTTCCACTCCTAACCCCCCTACGTTCAGTCCTGACCCCATCAGCATGCTTCCATGACCCCCTTCGCTCCACCTCTCTGAAACCCCCCTACCCGCCCCAATATAATGCTTCTCCCGTGGAACGTAAGTGGGTGATTTTCTCCTGTTAAAGTATGAAATGGCGTAGATGTGTATCTTGCCGATTTACGGTTTCGCTTTTCCTCTCTCGGCCTCGGCGTGTTTTCCCCCTCGGCGACCAGATATCCTCGTTTATACGGACACCCACAGTGATTTCTTTAAACTCACTTGGCCGCCTACGATCGTTGTGAAGAACAAAATGTTTTTGTCTTTTAAAGGTTAATTAGGTTTCTTATATAAAGGTATGAGAGTGTATATGCCTTCTATCTTCTCTTAATCCTGGGAAGCTGATTTCTCTATATACAGAAAGAAATAACAATAATATCAAAATAAAGATATGTTTGTGTGATAAAAATCCAATTATAATTACTCGAAATATTTCCATTACCCTCTCTTATTCACTTACACCGAAATTTAAAAAAAGGTTATGGATAGTATTTTGCGAAAGTACTGTATGCAAATAAATCTAATTCCATTAAAAAATATTTTCTGGTCCGATGCATGCAAAATTTACCATTCCTTACCAACAACATACAGCGTTCTAATCAGAATAACATTTTGTTGGGGTTTGTTTTACCTTTATCCCTTTATCTTTTCCTTACATTTAATACACACACACATATAGGCTATATATATATAAATATATATATATATATATATATATATATATATATAATCTATATATATTATATACACAAACAGAAAGAAAAATTTAAATGTGTGCCTAACCTAGTAGTAAAACAATGTGTCCACATACCATTCAAACTAATATCTCAGCCCTTCTATAGCTGAAATAATTACATAAAAATACCACCAAATTCCATTGAAGACGAAGTTCCGTAAAACATGATATTTCCGCCTACCTCCCAACAATGATGGCAATCTTCACTGTACAATGTCGGCTATAATGAGGGACCATAACTCGCCCTACATCTCAATCTCGAAATACGACCTCGTCACAAACGTACCTGTAAAACAAAAGAAAGAACATGTTCATCAATTTGTTTCTGAAACAGACTATAAGCTAGTGGAATCTAAATGTAACTTAATGTTACGTCTGTATCTTTCGCTCAATCATAATAGTATATACACACACACACACACACACACACACACACATATATATATATATATATATATATACACAAAATAAAATTTCATCCATAACATGTACCATAAATCAAAAACCACAGTCATGAAGTTAAATATCTAAAAAGAAAAAAAAGTAAAATTCATATTAGCGTATTACCAACTGACAAAAAATTAAGCATCATAAAAAAAGGTCCACTGTTAATAAAAATAATGAAAATTAAAACTTTGTAAGAACTTTCAACACAAAGAAAATGAACTTACATTATCAATTACAGTAACTTTACACTTCTTAGTACGTGATGTTGATAACATTTCTCATATTTCAAAGTTATCAACTGAGTACTGTCAGCAGCAATTTTTTTTTTTTTTTTTTTTGCCACCTCTTGTAGCTAAACTAAAGATTAAATGCATACAATCCCACAGGATACCGCAGTCTTATCAACGGCTTTAGGTGGCATTAATTCTATCCTTGGGGATTGTATCTTGTCTCCACTCCTCGGTCTTGGGCTTCTCAAGTTACTCTCGGTTTACTTGATTGGACCAGCTACAATTATCGCGTCTATCTTTTCTTTTTCTTTTACATGCAATATGTATAAAATCAGTTTCAATACAAATAGTATTTTCAGGAAATACCCAGACATTACCTCCTTTATATAATAAAGAACAAGTGTATGTTGTGTGTATATATATATATATATATATATATACACATACACACACACACGCACATATATATATATATATATATATACAATATGCTTATATTTCTTTCCGATCACGATCAGCTCTTCTCATCCCTTGGGTAGGAATAGAGGGAGTAGTCATATCCTGGTGAAAATAGGGTGGGTGTGAGTGCATATTGTCTTAATATTGACGGGACGTGTACATTAGTAAAGTCTAATCGAACAAGAACTGCAATTCCTACTTCATTTAACGGGTTATAAAACCTGTTTGTTTACATGTTCATGTTTATCATTCATGATTACTAGACAAAACTATGAAAGTTAGATACAAGCTGTATTGAAATGGGATTTTCCTAAATATGTAAATAGCGATACCAGTAACCATCCCTTTTCTTAGGATGTGAAAAATAAATGCAATTAAAATCACATTTGGCACAGTCTAGAGTTAATCAACAACGTAACATAATAATAGAGAACAGTCATTTAAGAAAAATGGAAAACACATCGAAGCAAACAAATATGAAGAAAATTAAGAAATAAACAAGGGAATGAACAGACGGATAACAGAAAAACAAGCGACACAAACACAAGAAGAAAACAAATGAGCAAACCCTTTTCACCCTTATCTTAGGAAAGGGCGAGAGACAAAAGAAAGTTAACCTCTTTTCCCAAGCACAAGAGACGCAGACCCAAACGCCACAATTTAACATCGACGCTGAGAAATAATTTCAAATGTCTTAAAATTCCTTACCTTGTATTTCTCAGTTTGGGGGTTCAGCAGTAGCAAATAATCGGACTTGCCAATTGATTTTGATGCAAATTAATGCTATAGTCCTGCACGCAAATAGAAGATTTAAAAGAATATGAATGTATCTATTTTTAAGCTTAACAAACAAAAAAAACATCCGTACACAACAACAAATGCAGCCGTTTCTAGTCCACTCCAGGACAAGGGCCTCAAATATGTCCTTATTCGTGTCTGGGGTCTGACCACGTTTATCAACACGATGGCCATTGCGGATTGGTGATGGTGGGAGATTTTAGACTAATAGTTCACAGCAAACATCCTAGTATGGGTGGCCCTGACTAGTACAGCTTTGATCATATCCCCATTCAGAAATACACACACACCCATATATATATATATATATATATATGTGTGTGTGTGTGTGTGTGTGTGCGTGTGCGCGCGCGTTCAAACTGTCTACCTGTCCCTCTCTTTCTTATAAGATATATCTCAGCCTTAAATTATATCTCATTTTCACGTTTACTTTCTCCATATATTCTACACCTTTGTAAATACAGGCAACTAAAATTGACCGTAAACAAACCTCACAACTGAACCACACAAGCTAAACTCTCTCTCTCTCTCTCTCTCTCTCTCTCTCTCTCTCTCTCAATTCCTTCCTGATCCATCCCACCTCCCATTCGTTCCTTCAACTCTCCGCTCCGACTCCATTCGGGCCTATCAAGACGATTTCCGGCTCTAATATACGGACCTATGGGGAAGAAAAGGGACCCAGGGCGGGGAGAGGGGAGAGCAGAGGGGGTCCCAAAATAGGCAAGTCACGAGCAACACGCAAAGGCTACGTTGCC
>NC_090745.1:23907647-23920147 GCF_036898095.1 Palaemon carinicauda
AGCTGGAACTATTATACGGTAAACATCGATTTCCATTGTTATGACTTACTTTTAAATTATCTCTACTATGATATTTTCGTAAAAATAAAAATATATCACAAGATTGATCGATATATTGCTTTTGTTAAAAAACGAACAACACTTAATCCGTTTCAGCAACAATACCTGGTCGGCGCAATGAAGCCAGCATAGCCAAAATAAAGTATACATTCAAAAATAAATTTCAAATAAATCGACAAAATATGTAAGACTTGTCTCTTAAAACATATGACCCATTTCGATCAACATTGATAATCCAAAAAAATAAAGTTATTATAACTGAAGAGAGAGAGAGAGAGAGAGAGAGAGAGAGAGAGAGAGAGAGAGAGAGAGAGAGAGAGAGAGAGAGAGAGAGATTTAAAGATCACTAATGAATGACAGAGGCAAGAGACCGTGGTAATGTCCTAGCAGGAAAATACCTTAGAGACTGAACATTATACACATGATCAACGCCAAAGCCCAATCTCCACCCAAGCTAGGACCAGGGAGGGCTAGTCAATGGCTGCTGGTGACTCTGCAGGTTGATCTATAGAATTCCCCAAAAAAACCTATCCTTTACCCACAAGGATGGTGAGGTTGCAGACACATTTCTAATAGGCTACAAAAACACAAAGCAGAAATATAAATAAATCAATACTGCCGTAAGATATTAACTAAAACCCGAAGAATTACAAGATATCCCTAGAACAAAATTGGATTTAAGACAGTATTTATCGTGAATCATTTTCCCCTGCTATTCCTCCTTTCCAAGCAATTTCTCCAGTGACACTTCCAAACTCAGGCACTTGAAAAACCCAGTGCAATCGTAGTAATGGTTTTCTAATAGCTGCTTCTGCCGCATAAAACCAATTTCGTATAATCGCTGAAACGCTTGAGTCTTGAGCAAGCATGAAGCAATTGAAGGAGGGTGACGTAATGCGTCTTGAGCTGCGAATGGCGCGGTAGGCCGTACCCTTTGAAGGGCGGGTTATGTCCTGAAGGGCATGATGCAGCGTATATACTCTGAAAAGATGTATGGCGCATTACATCATACAGAGGACGTGATGTATAGTATAGTTAGGGGAAATTGTAAGGTGACGGTCCCGGCATATGGGAAAGGCCATTTCATTCAGTGGATGTGATCTCTTACGGTATGGAGGGTGAAAAAACTTTGCAATATTTAATCGACTGTGGGAAAAAAAAAAAAAAAAAAAAAAACTCTCCCAGACGTAGAAGATAAAATGCCCAAAAGCAAGTAAATCATGGGTAAATAAAGACATACCCCTGACCAAGAAAAAATTCTATACCCCTGGCTCTACAAATAATAACCAGTCTTAATATATTTCATATTATTTATTCATTACTACTCATGTAGATAATTTCCTTGTTTCCTTTTCCCACTGGGCTATTTTTCCCTGATGAAGACCTTGGGCTTGTAGCATCCTGCTTTCCAATTAGGGTTATAGCATAGCAATTAATAATAATAATAATAATAATAATAATAATAATATACAAAAAGACTGACATAGAAAGACCATAAACAGACGCAAGTGGAAGGACATATTTGAGGCTTTTTTCTGTATTGGACTAGTAACGGCTGAGACATATATATATATATATATATATATATATATATATATATATATATATATATATATATATATATATATATACATATATATATATATACATATATATATATATATATATATATATATATATATATACTCATCATCATCATCTCCTACGCATATTGACGCAAAGAGCCTCAGATTTCGCCAGCCGTCTCTATCTTGAGCATTTACATCAACTCTTCTCCATTCATCATCTACTTAACGTTTCATAGTCCTTAGCATATATAAATAAACATATATATGTATATATATATATATATATATATATATATATATATATTATATATACACACACACACACACACATATATATATATATATATATATATATATATATATATATATATATTAAAGTCTGGATTCTCTTAACGACCTCGGGATCAGAGCCCCAGGCGAAATCAGTCAAAGACTATAGTATCTGACCGGCTGGGTTTCGAACCCAGGTCCAGGATACTTGCAAGCCATTGAACATATGGCCAATGGCATGCAAGTATCCTGGACCAGGGTTCGAAACCCGGCCGAGAACCCAGGTCCAGGATACTAGTATGCCATTGGCCATATGTTCAATGGCATGCAAGTATCCTGGACCAGGGTTCGAAACCCGGCCGATCAGATACTATAGTCTTTGACTGATTTCGCCTGGGCTCTGATCCCGAGGTTAAGAGAATCCAGACTTTAATGTATTAAAAAATATAGCTTATTTGAAATATGATAAACACGTTTAAATGTGCAAATTTTATCATACACACACACACACACACACTATATATATATATATATATATATATATATATATATATATATATATATATATATATATATATATATATACACACACACACACACACACACACACACATATATATATATATATATATATATATATATATATATATATATATATATATATATATATAACAAAATAACAACAACAAAAATGGACCTATAATCCAACAGCAACTCGAGTAGGATGTAGTTTTTCATTTGATGCAAGGGAAACATAAAAGAATTTCCCTTCCCAATTTGTTTCCCTCCGATAAGTATGCAAGGAAGGTTTACGTGTGTATCTGTCAACGATCACGTTTCCTGCATGAAATGTGGTCGCTATTTTCCAGCATTTCTTCCTGGAACCATTGCCAGAATTTCTTTCCTGGAACCCAAAATAAAAATTGTACAGTTTTCCACATATCTTGTTCACATTCTTTTGTTTCTGTGTTCATGACAACAAGGTTATTACAAGGGATGGATTTACTTTATTCCTGATAATAATAAGATTGACATGATGCTAGTCGGGATGACTTTGGTAATAATAATAATAATAATAATAATAATAAAAATAATAATAAAAATACTTGAAAATATATATATGAAAACATACAACTTGTAAAGGACTTTATATACCGGTATATATATATATATATATATATATATATATATATATATATATATATATATATATATATATATATGTATATATATATATATATATATATATATATATATATATATATATATATATGCAACAAAAACTACATTAATAATAATACTTGAAAATACATATCTGAGAACTACTTAAAACACACACACACACATACATATATATATATATATATATATATATATATAAATATATATATATATAATATATATATATATATACACACATATATATACACACACACACACATATATATATATATATATATATATATATATATATATATACATATATATATATGTAAATATGTATGTGTGAATAAATACCATGGAATGAAATGAATTAAACATATGAGATTTTTTCCTCTAAAAGACTAAATTATTCAGCTCAGAGAGAGAGAGAGAGAGAGAGAGAGAGAGAGAGAGAGAGAGAGAGAGAGAGAGAGAGAGAGATAACGATGTGCACTTATTTATGCTACTCCCATCTTATTATCTCCCTTAAATTGAACCTCAAGGTGGTCCGGACGTATACCTTGCACGACTCTCCGGGACAACGGTCCTCCTCCGATACAAAAACTGGGATTTTCTTTCTTTTATTAAGAAATATACATTTACAATTCTTACAAATTATATTGTATATACATCATATGTCTGGTGTGCCTTTGTCTGGCGTCAGAATATACAATATGTAAGATGAGATTTTTTTTCTTGCACTACACATGACCTGCAATTACTCTTTCATTCAACTGCAGATGATATTTCATGGGATATGTATGCATGTGGTAAAGGGTTTTCATACTGGAGAAAAATAGATATAAAAAAAGGATGAATGGTTAAATTTTACAAATGTTTTGTATTATAAACATACATACACAAAGTATTTTTTATAAATGTACGAATATGTATATTAATATATAAGTATATGTATACATATATATATATATATATATATATATATATATATATATATATATATACACACACATATATATATATATATATATATATATATATATATATATATATATATATACACACATATATATATATATATATTTACACACACGAGAAAGAGAGAGAGAGAGAGAGAGAGAGAGAGAGAGAGAGAGAGAGAGAGAGAGAGAGAGAGAGAGAAACCTATACTGGACATAAAGAAAATTTTTCACTGGAATAGGTTTTTCCTCAGAAAACATTTAAAAAAACACTCCTTAAATCAAAGTATGATAATGAAAAAATCTTAATAAAAATCGATGTACAACTAATTTTAAATATATATATATATATATATATATATATATATATAACAAGGAAATTAACTTCATTCTCCAACACTGATTCAATGCATCAGAGAGAGAGAGAGAGAGAGAGAGAGAGAGAGAGAGAGAGAGGAGAGAGAGAGAGAGAGGGAGAGAGAGAGAGAGAGGGCAATTAGAAGATTGAAATCACTCAAATCGAGAAGAGCAAAGCTTTCCCAAAGTCTCATACTAAGGTGACATCCATCATACTTAAGTGTAATTCCCGAATTCACTGCAAACGAATTGCACTAAAACGTTGAGCAATCAAATTTTCGCCCCCTCTCCTCCCACTCCTACTCCCCCCTTCCCCTTGCAACCCCCCCCCCCCCCCGCCCCAACACACAAAAACCCTTTTGCCTCGTCTTAGGAACATTCAAATTTCGCATTCGGTGTCGTGAATGAAAAGGAATGTTGTAAGAAAGAAAGAAGAAAGGAAACACAATGGTGGGGACTTTGGGGATACATCTCCATAATAACATTTCCTCGTCATCCATCATGCGTAACTATGGAACCACAATGGGCGAAAAGAGGAGGGAGGAAGGTGAAGGAAAACCGGGGGAAAAAATAACGATAGGGGCGAGTTAAGCAGGAAGGAGAATGTCTACTTTATTTCCATTATCGTCTAACGGCAGTAATTATAAACTGCATAAAAGGTCAACTTCACTGAGGCTCAATGCATGTCGCTAAAATGAAACTTGCTCATTTCCTTTGTGGAAGTGCAAGTATGCATTTGAAAAAGTACACATATTGATAGTTGCATCTGTATAGTTGAAATAGTATACACCCATATGTTTGATCCCCCTCTGAGTGGGAAAACACACTCATATATATATATATATATATATATATATATATATATATATATATATATATATATATATACATTATATATATATATACATTATATATATATACATTATATATACATATATATATATATATATATATATATATATATATATATATATATATATATATATATATATGCATGTGGCCCCTTTTCGAGTGTGGATACCTTGCACTAGCAATTAATCATAATACATTAATTTGAAGGACGGAAAGTAATCGACATGAAAAATGTCCTCACTCTTCCATCCCATACGTACAAACAATAACAACAAATATACAAACCACGCTTCTGTTTAAATTCAAAAGGATGCAAACAAATATTTATAGCATACGGAACGATTATCTTTGGGGCATAACAGTTACAATAAAACCTTACGAGAAATAGTCCAGAAACAACATAAAAATTGTAAATTATGTTTCATTCCTTCGCCCTATAATCTTCACTCACACTCCCCTCGATTTCTTCTACGTTGTCAATCAGCGTCTGAGAGAGAGAGAGAGAGAGAGAGAGAGAGAGAGAGAGAGAGAGAGAGAGAGAGAGAGAGAGAGGGTAATTAAAACCAAATTTATCATTCCCGGAACACCAGCAGTCAAGACGAATTCTCTCTCTCTCTCTCTCTCTCTCTCTCTCTCTCTCTCTCTCTCTCTCTCTCTCTCTCTCTCTCTCTCTCTCTCTCTCTCTCTCTCTCTCAGTAACATGGAAAACATTAAGGTAATTAGATATAAATCCAACTGAAATGAAAAACAGGATTCTGAGTATAAAGGATTATACTATTTCTCAACAACTAATACCAGCGTCGTTAAACGAACATTTCTGGATCACCTTTAGTATTAATTTAGTCTACTACCATAAAATAAATAAAGAAAAGCTTGATATTTATTACAACACCAGTTTTTATTCCTCCAAAATAAAATCACCACAAAACTAAAATCTGAAAAGAATTAAATTTTCACTCAAAAACATGAAAGGAAATGAACAGAATAATCATACTCTGATTATTCACAATTATATATAAACCAAAGTAAACAATGTTTCTACAATCAGGTTTACAACAAAAGTAATTTTCTACTGATACTATAATACACACATGTATTCCCTTATGGAATAATGTATACAGAAATTGGTGATGATATACGTATGTTTGAGCGTATTTAATTTACATTGTCATATGCATAAATTAGAGTTACTGGCTAAAAAGTTCAATTTAAAAAAAAAAAAAATAACAGAAAACGACATTGGAGTACAGGGCCCGAGTATTGTTAACCGATATATATAATTCCTAATAAGCAATTACTTGATTAATCGTGAAACCGTGTAAATGAAACTAACATACACAGCAAGTTTCCCACAATTAAACATTTGACAATGATTGTAAGAAGAATTTTTAAATGTTCTACATACATTTTTCTAAAAGCTATTTAAAATAATGAATGAAGCTTCAAATATGAAATTTCCTAAACAGTAAGTGAATAAAAAAAAGAAGAAAACACTTGTCCAAAAAATTTTCAATATACATTTTTCAAAAGCTAATTACGAGAATGAATAAAGATTCAAATATAAAAATGCAGTAAGTAAATAAAAGAACAGAAGAAAATTGTCAGTAAAAAAATAGAAATTTACTAAGGAGCCAATTCATATACAAAACCAGAATGGAGGAACTGAAAAAAGGTAAAATAAAAATATAAAATCCCCGAAAAAAAGTAATTTGCGGAGAAAACTCCTTGACGTGTAGGCACGCAGGAAGGAAGGAAGGAGTCACGCCTAGAGCCATATTCTAGCTCTTGGTGGGAAATCTCATTTGGATGTTGACATCCAGGCATCATCTCATTTCGGGAGATTTTCTGTATTCCACTCACTGCTCTTGGTCCATTCTCACTTTTTTTTAAAATACGTGTACACAGAGAATTAAAAATTATATAAACATGGAGTTGAAAATTTTACAAAATATGTATATATTTATGCACACGAAGTAGATAAAAAATACTCAACTTAAAAAAATCCCAATTACTATCATTATAAAAATAAATAAAAGTCACTCATGAATGGTAGAGGCAAGGGACTGATAATGCCCTAGAGACTAACCATATCTACATATGGTTAGGTCCCGAGTCCCCGCTCCATCCAAGCAAGGACCAGGGACGGCAAGGCAATGGCTTGCTGATGACTTCGCAGGTAGACCTATAGGTCCCCATTCTTAGCACAAGAGGATGGTGAGATTGCAGACACTACGAGAAGCTATCGAGCTTGAGGAATCTCAAACCCAAGTCCAACAGATCGCCAGGCAGAAACGTTTTCAATAAGCGAACACAACCATATATAAAAAACATTTTACAACTGCTGTTATGACAAACACAGAGACTATTCTGTTATATATTTTAGTAAGTGGAAAAAGTAGCAGCTTTTATACATGGATATAAAATGGCATTTAAAAATCATTATTTTGCTAATCAAAACATCATATAACTATAAAGAAAGACTGTCGTAATAAAGAGATTTGGTTCTATTTCGATATTACCTTTTAAATGGTATTATTTCTATCCATGTGAAAATAATTTGATAGCGCATTGGAAAAATGAACTAAAATATTTCCAAAGTTAAAGAGGGAACGCATACGCACAAACGGCAATTCTCTCTATCTCTCTCTCTCTCTCTCTCTCTCTCTCTCTCTCATTCACTAGAATGTTATTTACAAAGTTAGAGGGAGAACACATACGCACAAACAGATACACTCATATACACACACACACATCTCTCTCTCTCTCTCTCTCTCTCTCTCTCTAATTAACTAAAATGTTATTTACAAAGTAAGAGGGAGAACACATACGCACAAACAGATACACACCCATACTCTCTCTCTCTCTCTCTCTCTCTCTCTCTCTCTCTCTCTCTCTCTCTCTCTCTCACTAGGATGTTATTTAAAAAGTTAGAGGGAGAACACATACGCACAGTTACACACACACACACGCTCTCTCTCTCTCTCTCTCTCTCTCTCTCTCTCTCTCTCTCTCTCTCTCTCTCTCTCTCTCTCTCTCTCAAGCAAAATCTCGTCAAATTCGAACCCGGAAAGAAATTCATTGATAAGTGTTCGAACGTTTAGATAGGGTTCAAGATTAACCCTTCACTGCAACGATCATTCCTCACCACCGTTCCTCTCATGCCTTCTGATACCCCAAAATCACGCCAAGACGGCTAATTACCAAACCAGTCTCAAGAGAAAAGATAAACTACTGTGGGTAGTTAAAGGTTTTTTTTTTCTCATAAGGTCAATGACCACAGTCGTTACAACGCCCTTTTTTTGCCAAAAAATCAATCAATCGCAAATTTTCTCATTATCATAAAGATCAGGATTCAGTGCTGGCTTAAGATCAAGATTCGGTGCTGGCTTAAGATCAGGACTCAGTGCTGGCTTAAGATCAGGACTCAGTGCTGGCTTAAGATCAGGATTCGGTGCTGGCTTAAGATCAAGATTCGGTGCTGGCTTAAGATCAGGATTCGGTGCTGGCTTAAGATCAAGATTCGGTGCTGGCTTAAGATCAGGATTCGGTGCTGGCTTAAGATCAAGATTCGGTGATGGCTTAAGATCAGGACTCAGTGCTGGCTTAAGATCAGGACTCAGTGCTGGCTTAAGATCAAGATTCGGTGCTGGCTTAAGATCAGGATTCGGTGCTGGCTTAAGATCAAGATTCGGTGATGGCTTAAGATCAGGATTCGGTGCTGGCTTAAGATCAAGATTCGGTGCTGGCTTAAGATCAGGATTCGGTGCTGGCTTAAGATCAAGATTCGGTGATGGCTTAAGATCAGGACTCAGTGCTGGCTTAAGATCAGGATTCGGTGCTGGCTTAAGATCAAGATTCGGTGCTGGCTTAAGATCAGGATTCGGTGCTGGCTTAAGATCAAGATTCGGTGCTGGCTTAAGATCAGGATTCGGTGCTGGCTTAAGATCAGGATTCGGTGCTAGCTTAAGATCAAGATTCGGTGATGGCTTAAGATCAGGACTCAGTGCTGGCTTAAGATCAAGATTCGGTGCTGGCTTAAGATCAAGATTCGGTGCTGGCTTAAGATCAGGATTCGGTGCTGGCTTAAGATCAGGATTCGGTGCTGGCTTAAGATCAAGATTCGGTGCTGGCTTAAGATCAGGATTCGGTGCTGGCTTAAGATCAGGATTCGGTGCTGGCTTAAGATCAGGATTCGGTGCTGGCTTAAGATCAAGATTCGGTGCTGGCTTAAGATCAAGATTCGGTGCTGGCTTAAGATCAGGATTCGGTGCTGGCTTAAGATCAGGATTCGGTGCTGGCTTAAGATCAGGATTCGGTGCTGGCTTAAGATCAGGATTCGGTGCTGGCTTAAGATCAGGATTCGGTGCTGGCTTAAGATCAAGATTCGGTGCTGGCTTAAGATCAGGATTCGGTGCTGGCTTAAGATCAGGATTCGGTGCTGGCTTAAGATCAGGATTCGGTGCTGGCTTAAGATCAAGATTCGGTGCTGGCTTAAGATCAAGATTCGGTGCTGGCTTAAGATCAGGATTCGGTGCTGGCTTAAGATCAGGATTCGGTGCTGGCTTAAGATCAAGATTCGGTGCTGGCTTAAGATCAGGATTCGGTGCTGGCTTAAGATCAAGATTCGGTGCTGGCTTAAGATCAGGACTCAGTGCTGGCTTAAGATCAGGACTCGGTGCTGGCTTAAGATCAAGATTCGGTGCTGGCTTAAGATCAGGATTCGGTGCTGGCTTAAGATCAGGATTCTGTGCTGGCTTAAGATCAGGATTCTGTGCTGGCTTAAGATCAAGATTCTGTGCTGGCTTAAGATCAGGATTCTGTGCTGGCTTAAGATCAGGATTCGGTGATGGCTTAAGATCAGGATTCGGTGATGGCTTAAGATCAGGATTCGGTGCTGGCTTAAGATCAAGATTCGGTGATGGCTTAAGATCAAGATTCGGTGATGGCTTAAGATCAGGATTCGGTGCTGGCTTAAGATCAGGATTCGGTGCTGGCTTAAGATCAAGATTCGGTGCTGGCTTAAGATCAAGATTCGGTGATGGCTTAAGATCAAGATTCGGTGCTGGCTTAAGATCAGGATTCGGTGCTGGCTTAAGATCAAGATTCGGTGATGGCTTAAGATCAAGATTCGGTGATGGCTTAAGATCAAGATTCGGTGCTGGCTTAAGATCAGGATTCGGTGATGGCTTAAGATCAAGATTCGGTGCTGGCTTAAGATCAGGATTCTGTGCTGGCTTAAGATCAGGATTCGGTGATGGCTTAAGATCAGGATTCGGTGCTGGCTTAAGATCAAGATTCGGTGATGGCTTAAGATCAAGATTCGGTGATGGCTTAAGATCAGGATTCGGTGCTGGCTTAAGATCAGGATTCGGTGCTGGCTTAAGATCAAGATTCGGTGATGGCTTAAGATCAAGATTCGGTGCTGGCTTAAGATCAGGATTCGGTGCTGGCTTAAGATCAAGATTCGGTGATGGCTTAAGATCAAGATTCGGTGATGGCTTAAGATCAAGATTCGGTGCTGGCTTAAGATCAGGATTCGGTGATGGCTTAGGATCAGGATTCAGAGTTAGCTTAAAATCAAGATTCAGTGCTGGCTTAAGATCAAGATTCGGTGATGGCTTAAGATCAAGATTTAGTGCTGGCTTAAGATTAAGATTCAGAGCTGGCTTAAGATCAAGATTCAGCGCTGGCTTAAGATTAAGATTCAGTGCTGGTTTAAGATCAAGATTCAGTGTTGGCTTAAGATCAAGATTCACTGCTGACTTAAGATCAAGGGGTGGCTTAAGATCAGAAATCAGTGCTGGCTTCAGACCAAGATTTAGTGTTGGGATAGGGCCAGTTTAATTTAATGAAAAGAAGGAGGGGGGGAAGGGGATTCCCCCTGGATGCTTAAATCCCCCCCCCCCTTCCTCCCTCCCTCATCTTCTCGCACTGACACCCACAACATCACTGGTAATACTTTATGAGAATGGGTACGAAGTGATTAGAGAACACATAATTACACTTAACGAAGCATGAATTACTACAAAAAAATAATCTAAAGTGTCGAGTTTACTGTTGTAGCTTCACTGAGTGCTCAATTTCCTTTATAGTATTTCAAATATTAAGGTTAATTAATATTACACACCATTACACGACCAGGCAGATATAGATATACACATATCTATCTATTTATTTATTTATCTTTATAAATGCATACATATATATACAAGCATACATGCAAATACATAGACATACACAATATATATTATATATATATATATATATATATATATATATATATATATATATAAATTTGTATGTATATATAAATATGTGTATATATATATATATATATATATATATATATATATATATATATATATATATATGTATACATACATTTATATACACATATATATATAAATATATATATATATATACAAATATATATAATATATTTTTGGCACGCTAAAGGGGGAGAGGGAGTAGCCATACCTTGGAGAGTGAGGATACTGCGAGGTACACTCGGAAACCACATTCTCCCACAAATTGTCGAACCGGTGGGTTGTAGTTAGGAAAGGGGGAGGGGGTGGGAAGGTTTAAATCTGTGTGTACGTGCGTGTGCGCGCATATCTATCTAAATAGTTAACATATAGTGTATATATATATATATATATATGCATATATATGCATATATATATATATATATATATATATATATATATATATATAAATATATATATATATATATATTCGTATAGTATATTTAAACTTCATTCAACCATATATCACAGAAAACTGATTCAGGGATGAGTCTCCTCGGCAGATAAACTTCCAAACAAAAAGCTATTCCATACTCCTAAACAAGAGGACTCATGAGCATCGCGTCGATCATTTGTGAACACGCACACAAACTTACGGATCATATGCACACGCATGTGCATATCACATGTTACCACTAAATTCTTCTAGAAATCGCCGAAAAATAACAAGTGTTACGTAAAATGTGTGAAACTGCTTCCTCCCTACATCAAAACTATAATCTCAAGAAGGTTACAACCCATAAAATGACTAGAGGCCTGCTGGCCAACTATAAAATTAATCCACTAAGAAGAAAAAGGAGGAGAAAGAAAGAGAGGAAAGAGGAGGAGGAGGAGGATGAGAAAAGCCAGATTTGTGAGCAGACTTATCACAAGAAAAATCTTTAACCGACTGCTGAGGATTAGCGACCAAACGTAGGAGGCAATCCGTTGAAGCCAAAAAATCTTGAAAACAAGAGGCGAAGGAA
>NC_090745.1:23927647-23981700 GCF_036898095.1 Palaemon carinicauda
TGTGGAAAAATGTAATAAAAATGCTATAGTAAGATTTCATACATCTTTACATATGTGAGTATTTGTGGTAATGAAATAGCATTCGCATGTACTGTATGTATATTCATCATAGCTGTATTAGTCAGGGCCACCCATAGTAGGTTGGTTTGCTGCGAGTGATCAGAAGAAAATCTCTCACCATCATCGATCAGGACTAGCCAACGTGCTATGAAAACTGGCAAAATCCAGAGGCCTTTGTCCTGCAGTGGACTAGAAAACAGCTGCATCTGATGTTGTGTGTGTATATGTATGTATATATATGTGTATATATAACTATATATATCTATATGTATATATATATGTATATATATAACGAAAAAGAGAGACAGAAAAGAGAGATTGGTAAGAAAATAAAGCGGGAAAACAGGTCATTAGCAAGCAACCAAGGTCTATCCTCTGCTAATATTTGCTAAGGAGTATTGGCCATAGTGTGGGGCGGAGTGGGAACTGGGAACCAGGACCCCACATGTCTACAGAGACGGTCGATGATGTTATACTGAATGTTATCAGATACGGTTACCCTATCATGAAAATGAAACAGTGAAATTGGAAGAGAGAGAGAGAGTAATAATAATAATAATAATAATAATTTTTTATTTCCAATATTTACATTGGGTATTCATAAAATATAAAGCTACAATTAGTAAAATCATCTTACAAATAGTTCAAATATTTGTTATTTTAGACATACAAAAGTTGTTTTAAGAATCAACAAATCGGCTAAAACTTTGTAATTGAAATAATTCATCAGTAATAAAAGAATATCATAAAATCAGAAAGTATTTACTTAGAATATAGTGAGTAAAAATTACTCTTGCCGAATATTGAAATACATTGTCATAGACCACATAAGTTGTGTTAAAAACAAGTCATGTATAAATAGTATTAAAATAACACAGTAATCAAATAAGCATACTAGATTATAAGGAAATCTTAATTTGTAAATAAAAGTCATCTTATCCATAAATATTATCTAAAACTAATTCCATCATCTAATATAAATATATATATATATATATATATATATATATATATATATATATATATATATATATACACATACATACACACACACACACACACATATATATATATATATATATATATATATATATATATATATATATATATATATATATGCCTTTAAGAGTGAGGGTACCTTAATGAGGTGAAAGGGTTTGTGTATTGCCATAACCAGCTATGCTGTAGGCTACTTGTCACAGCCTCCCAAACAATAGCAATAATGTAAAATTTTCCCCCTGAAATTATAAAGAAAACAAAACAACGGCATACCAGCCTCATCATATTAATTACGGGTGAGGAAACATGAGGGGCAACGTGGGGGGGGGGGGAGGGTGTAATGATCAGAAGGAACAACCGTTAAAACAAGTAAATCAGGTTATATCATTAACGTCTCATTTTCTTTAAGCCTTTTACAGCTAGACTTTTATGGCCTATCATATATCATCGACGTCCAATAAGACTCACTCCAGTTAAGGTGCATGTTACGGCCTACACTGAGAAGCTAACTTACGGTATACACTGCATTCATTAATACAAACTGGACATGTTAATAAACATCAACACACACAAGTGTCTGGATATATTACTATTATTATTAGTTGAACTACAACCCTAGTTGGAAAACCAGGATGCTATAAGCCCAATGACTCCAACAGGGAAAAATAGCCCTTAAGAAAGGCAACGAATGAACTACAAGATAATTAATGAACAATTAGAATAAAATATTTCAGGAATAGCAATAACATGAAAATAAATCTTTCATTATATATATATATATATATATATATATATATATATATATATATATATATATATACACGCGCGTGTGTGTGTGTGTGTGTGTATCTTCTTTCCTACCATTATCCCTACATTATGGGGTCCGTTGTCTCATGCGCACTCTCCAATGCCTTCTACCTCTTCTAAGACATCCTCTTTCACCAACCTCTTCTCTTCAAATCATCCTTTCCCTTATCTTGCCATCCAATTCTCAGCCTCCCTCTCGATAGGCTCCTCCCGAGCCTTCCTCACAACCTATCCTTAAAACCATTCCTTGAATAGGTAAGATGAGATACCATCACTGCTTCCTGTCAGTTGTTTGACAATGGTTTCCCTGTTTCTCAGAAACCTTACTAGGTCAGCATGAACTCTTTTCTGATATATCATAACTAAATGGGCATTCTTGTCGGAAGAGACACTTTTTCCATGTGTGATGCTGGAGGGAAATGGCGTGGCCAAGTTGGTATCGTTCTTCTTTTCTGGTAATTTCTCCATTTTAAGTCCAAATTGTAGTTTAGGAAGATGGTTGCTGTTAATGTCAAAGAAAGTAGTTTTAAAGGTTGTTTTATGAATGGCAAAAGGTACCAGGTACAGTGACAATGCCTTAGACTCCTAGAGACTGACCATATATAAGCGTGCAAGACCCTTTCCATCAATTTAGGACCAAGGAGGTCCACACCATGGCTACTGACGGCTTAGCAGGTACAGTAGATCTATGGGCTCCCCCAAACCAACAATCCTTAGCTCAAAGGATGGTGAGGTTGCAGACACTTCAACAGACCGCCAAGCATGAACGTTTCCAGTAGGATACCGTAACCCTGATAGTTTTGTTTAGATCTACGGCCAGGTGCTGGAGCCTAGGAGGCCATTCAGAGCCGAGATGTAACTAGAAAAGAAAAACCCACTGTTGCAATTGGAAGTTCGGCACCAAGATGAACGAAAGAAAACTGAACAGTTAAGTCGAAGACCAAAAATGAGATACAGCTAGTGGTCGAAACGCTACGAAGACCCCTAAGATTATAATGCCTACAGTGCCCTTCATGAGCAGCACTGGCAGCACTACCCTTCTAAAGTGAGAATGTATTTGGTTTGTCAGCTGATGGTTTGATCCGCGTGGAATATATTGATGAGCATTAATATGACCATCGTTTATAAATTTCATCGAGGCTTGTTATAAGTAGCTATTTTCCTTTTATTTTCACCTAAGAAAACAATTTTAAGTTAGTCTCTCAACCTGCCTGTTTACCTCCCCTCAGTTTTCACATAAAATGAAATTATATTTTTGTTCGGTGAAATTTGCCAGCATTTTAATGGGGGGGGGAGAGAGGAGAGAGAGAGAGAGAGAGGAGAGAGGGAGAGAGAGAGAGAGAGAGAGAGAGAGAGAGAGAGAGAGAGAGAGAGAGAGAGACAAGATTAAAACTAATTAACAACTTCAGAATAGTCTATAAACCCCTATCAACCTATAAATCTCTTCAATGTAAAAATCCAGTTCTTCAATTACGGTACACATAAATTAGCATAATGAGGTCAAGGAACTATTAACCCGAGGTAGTGAAATCGACCAGGTGCCTTTAAATGCCCATATCAGACCTTTAAAGAACATTCAACTTTTCTGCATGTCTCCAATAGACGGGACTGAATAGAAATCTTTTGGTTATTTGGATGTTTCTTCCTAAGGCTAAGCATTAAACGTCTTTGAATCTATGCTACTTGGTCGATTCAATGAATTTCATCTCTCAATACAACAGCTTTAATCCTCATCCTCTCTCTCTCCTCTCTCTCTCTCCTCTCTCTCTCTCCTCTCTCTCTCCTCTCTCTCTCTCTCTCTCTCTCTCTCTCTCTCTCTCTCTCTCTCTCTCTCTCTCTCTCTCCCCTTGCTTCTCTTGTAGTTTGTTTATTTCCTTTCCTAAATGAGCTATTTTTCCATGTTGGAGCTTTTGAGCTTACAGCATCTTACTTTTCCAACTAGGGTTGCGGTTTTGCTAATAATAATAATAATAATAATAATAATAATAATAATAATACCCTTTTACCATACCGAATGAAAAGCAGCAACTATATAGAGCATTACTTTCTCAAAGGGTGAGGTGATCCCTGCTTTCTCCTACCAACCTTCAGGAAACAAGGGTACAGCGTTTTAGTTTCTCTACTAGTCTTAAAGGTTTGCTATCCAAAAGCCCACACTGGTGTACACTTACAAGCTTGCTGAACTGGTAAGAATCTGGCAAACATGAGTCAAGCACTACTCCACTCAAGTACGTAAACTACTTTGACATGTTTGTTTTTTTCTTAATTAGGAAGGTAAAGGCACTACTATTAAAATATATACATATATAATTTAATATCCATGCATGAATAAACATTTATATATATATACAGTATATATATAATATATATATATATATATATATATATATATATATATATATATATATATATAGATAGATATAGATAGATAGATAGATAGATATATACATATAATGAGAACGACAGACAATAGATGGGCATTAAAAATAACAGATTGGGTCCTTATAGATTGTAAAAGAAGCATAGGAAAGAAGAGAAAGCGATGGATCGACGAACTAAGGAATTTTGCGGGTGGCACATAAAGACCATATACAGACGCAAGTGGAAGGACATGTCTGAGGCCTTTGTTCTTCAGCGGACTAGTAACGGCTGATGATGATGGTGATACACACACACACACACACACACACACACACACACACACACACACACACACACATATATATATATATATAATATAATATATATACACGTAAAAATTAATCATAATTAATATAAAATTTTATGAAGGCCATAGAATTTGACACTTAAAAAGAAGAAAAAGACCAGAAAACTAGTAAAAATAGGAAAGCTTCTCTATCCAATACAACACAGCCCAACCTTGGAAACAATAAATGAGCATCCTTGCCTGGGTCCTATACCTGCCAGCAGGACCTACTAAGAGAACACTTCCTACATCCCTTTCCCTGTTAGATTGAAGCCTCCTCTTCAGCGTTTCCAATATCCGCATTCCTAACGATCCAACCACTTTGTTAAACCCGCACTTAATTGCCACCTGCCGGGAAAAGTTAATTAACAGCTATTCCACCTTTGTTATGGGAAAGGAGCCAATCGAACGCGTCGAAGTCGGCTTGTTCTATAGGCCATCACAGGTAACATAAAACAGCCTTGAGTATTGTCTGCAAGACTTCTATAAACTGCAGTACTTGGTGAGTTCGATGCGATTGAGATGCAGATAGATTTAATAGGAAACAATGGTCAAAAACGAATTAAAAACAATTTCACTAAGGAATAAAGTTTAACGCCTTGTGTATTGCCAGCAAGACTTCTATAAATTGCAGTACTTACACAGTTCGATGCGATAGATATGCAGATAGATTTAATGGAAAACAATGGCCAGGGCCGAATTAAAAAAAAATAATTTCATCAACGGACAATGTCTTGTCTCAACGTACATTAGCTTATTGGTGTATCCATGAAAACAAGTGCACACGATTCCTGCTTTACTCTTCCAAACTGTATCTTTATCAGCAGATAAATAACTGCATAATAACTCGAAGGAAAACCTGATTTAATTTCGGGTAAGACATCGCCAAGCTATAATGTTCGCCATGGTCTATTAATATATCATAAATATTTATGATTTTGGGACCAGTCTTAACATTCTGCAGGAGGAAAAAAAAAACTGCAAAAAGTCTGACTGTGAACAGCAAGATTAAAGGCCACCTATGAATGGCAGAGGCAAGGGACAGTGACAATACCCTGGCCAGTAGGACAATGCCCTAGAGACTGACCGTATATACTGTACATAAGATTAGCGCCCAGGCCCCCTCTTCACCCAAGCTAGGACCAGGGAGGGCCAGACATTGGCTGCTGATGACTCGGGCTCCCTAAATCTACCCCCTTCTTAAGCTCACAAGTATGGTTAAGTTGTAGACGCTACAAGAAACTATGGAGTTTGAGCGGGACTCGAACCACAGTCCGGCGATCGCCAGGGAGAGACGTTTCCAATAGCCCACCACAGGAATAACTACAGGTATACTTATACATGCAAGCAGCCTTGGCCACACTCTTTTGGGTATTTACTGTCCTACCAGAGAAGGAAATTTCCCAAGTCACAGAGGCGTCTCGGTATGAAAAGAAAAAAAAATATCTCCGAAGACGATAAGCTTTATCGCACAGATGGATGCGGATACCCGAGACGGGGGATAAGCTGTACCCTTGGAGGCTGTATCGCACGGATGAATGCAGATGTCCGTGACGAGGATCCATAATTTCGATAACGAACAGAAAATGCTTCTGGTAACGAGATGGATGGATGGGCTCCTTCAGGTCCTTGGGGGCGAAAGAGGAGAAGGAACAGCAGCCGATAGGTTATGTGTGCTTGCAGCGTCGATTGAACTGCAGATAGCAGAGCTGACGTAAATACGACGATGGGCTGTTTATTTATGTGGTCTTTTATCTTTAAAGTTTCTTCCAGATACTCATACTTTTCTCCATTTTCATTCTTGATAAAGTACATTTTGTCTGTCTTGCCTGTGCATGTATATGCATTACATATATCATCAAATGTAATAAGATCCACAGCAGAAATGTTATACAAAGTATGAGTTGAGAAAAGTTTTCCATGTAAACATATCTAAAATATTCTTCTTCCAACCGTTATCCCTACATTAAGGGGTCGGTTGCCTGATGCGGTAGCATCATAAATGGTTTATAATTTGCCAGAAGGTTTTTACGGTCGTATACCCTTGCTGTCATCAACCACATTTATTGGCGTGGGCCTAACCTTTAACTTAATAGTCCAACTGCAAGGCAGCAGTTTCCACAGGTAGGTGTAGGTGTAAGTGAAGTTGTAAGTGAAGGTGAATGTGTATGTGTATGCGTAGCCAAAGCCTTTTGCTAAAAAGCAAGGCTGCAAGGCAGCAGCTGTCCTTTTAGTCCCTATTTATGACACGTAAGACGTACGATGATTTTCATACACCTCTACCACAAGGTGAATAAACATACCTAGAATATACAACGATATAGTACACTAAATCCTCAAATAAAAACGACCACTAAAGAACACAAGTTTTTAATCCAGGATCCGGCAAATTAATAGGAATCACCATTTCGCCGGAATCTTTCCTCTAAAGTAGAACTTTAGCCTCCTTATCCTGGTTGATGGAAATGAAACTAAATGGCAGCAACTAGAAAAGATAAATAAAAAAAAAAAAGTGTAACTATTCCCCCGAAGACATAACTATCAAGTACCACCTCTTCGCTTGAATTTTTGGCATTTCAGGAATTTGTTTCATTTATAAAATCTTCATATGCTTCAAACTTTGATGGCTATTCTAATTAATACCTCAATGAATCGATAATTTCCCACATAAAAACTACAAATTTTCACATAATACAGTGATTTTTTTTAATAAAATTTATATAAAAAACATTTACTCTTAAAATTTTGTACACCAAACAAATTTTAATCTGTACAAAAGAACTGTCATATTCCCTTCAATATGAAAAATATTTTACTCTTTCTCTCTTTCTCTCTGGAAGATGCAAAATACGCCGGAAGATGCATTAGCAACTCTCTGGTGGATATACGAGGTGTCTCACACTGAGGGACCTGGGGGAACCTAAACATAGAATAAGGCAATAAGGTAAGGTTCTCTCTCTCTCTCTCTCTCTCTCTCTCTCTCTCTCTCTCTCTCTCTCTCTCTCTCTCTCTCTCAATTTATATTCCAAGATCCAAATTAACATCTTCCACCCTTAGTTATCCAAATTCTGAAACATATGGAATTTAAGATAATTTACTGTGACACTTCAACGAAAAAATCTTGAAGAGATTGCAATTAAAGTCATGAAAAGGGACCAGCAACCTAACAAGCAATACTAATAAATGCGAGGAACTCCTCCACGTCACATAAACAGAATCGTTGGCATTGCAGACACTTACGATATCTTTAAAAGGACACTAAATGTTTTTAACCCTGCCTGTCATCCTAACAATTAACCAGAGAGACTGACACAAGGAAGAAAAATTCACAGTTCTATTATAACTTAAGATCATTTTAGAAATATCAACAAAGATAGGTATTGTTATTCCAATTAAAACAAAAACAGCCATACCAATTAAAAGCAACTGCAAAATCAACAATAATGATGATAGAAAGCGTCTTCCCCTCTCAAACCAGAAACACATCAAGACGACGTTTTTGGCAATCACGGTGACATCCTGAACATCAGCGCCCGAGATCAGCAGCATCCGAAACATATGCTTACTAATTAGATCCTTCGTTGAAGGATTTATCTCTAGCAACTGCTAACTTCCCCTCACCTGCATTGTGCGCCAATTAACTGCTTAATTAGCATAAAGATCAAAAGAGATAAAACGCAATTGGATGGATGGCACCCAACGACGGTGAAGAAGTCCCGTTTACGAGGGTGAAAGGCGCCAACACTTCCTGAAACTGAAGTGTCCGAGACATTTGACATCTTGACGGGAGAGATCCAATCAGAAATAAAAAAGCACATGAAGGATTATCATAAAAACTAAACGACCTGAATCTCCAATTCGTGAAGGAGAAACTTCATTCACAGAAGTAGAAAGTAATTAACAACTGTAAAAGTAGTTAGCATTATCACTAATAACAACAACATCTAATCAGAATTAAAAAGATGGATTTGGAAAGCACTTGAATAAGTATCAAAAATACAAAATCATCTGCCGATAGGAATCTCCAATTCATGAAGCCGAAAACCTAATTCACAAATAAAGAAAAAAAATTAACAACTGTAAAGGTAGTTACCATTATGAGTAGTAATGACAAAATCCAATCAGAATTAAAAAAAGGTAGCTGTAAGTAGCACTTGAATGATTATTACAAAATCTAAATGATCTGACGATAGTAATCTTATGAAGCCGAAAACTCCATTCACAAATATAGAAAAGAATTAACAACTGCAAAAGTATTTAGCACCATTACTAATGACAACAAATTACCACCGGTACACGCGACAGCAACATGGGGCACATCCCAAACGACAGAGCAACCGACAGCATAGTTGAATAAATGAATATCGCAGCCAGCCTTAAAGACAGCAGCGACAGCCTCCTCTGGGTAAGTCATTATCAAATCAAGATAGAAGTCAAGTCACCCTTCGTGTCAGGCCCGAGAGGAGGATTGAGGAGTTAGAAAGGAGATTTTGGGGGTCAAGGCTCTCTAAGACAGTTACTGACAAGACGATGATCCCGACAGCTAGGGTGCTATCAATCCGCCGCCGGGAGAACATTGTACCCAGGAGTCCAATTAATCAAGAGCCTCTCTCTCTCTCTCTCTCTCTCTCTCTCTCTCTCTCTCTCTCTCTCTCTCTCTCTCTCTCTCTCTCTAATCTCAAGTTGAAATTGTTTTTATTTTTTCATTTCTAAGACTACTATTGTTATCATATTTTAATCGGTTTTTATTATTATCTCTCTCTCTCTCTCTCTCTCTCTCTCTCTCTCTCTCTCTCTCTCTCTCTCTCTCTCTCTCTCTCTCTCATCGTAAGTTGGAATTGTTTTTACTTTTTTATTTCTACGGCTACTTTTGTTATCATTTTTAATAGGTTTTTATTATGATCTCTGTCTCTCTCTCTCATCGTAAGTTGGAATTGTTTTTACTTTTTTATTTCTACGGCTACTTTTGTTATCATTTTTAATAGGTTTTTATTATGATCTCTCTCTGTCTCTCTCTCTCATCGTAAGTTGGAATTGTTTTTACTTTTTTATTTCTAAGACTACTTTTGTTACCATTTTTAATCGGTTTTTATTATGATCTCTCTCTCTCTCTCTCTCTCTCTCTCTCTCTCTCTCTCTCTCTCTCTCTCTCTCTCTCTCAGCCTAATAGGCACTGACAGCCTGGAGACCTAAAACAAACCCACAGCGCTAAACTGACATGACGTGATTTGACAGCCGAAGACTTCCACATCAAATGCGATCCAACAACAGCAATAAATGACAGCTGTCTTACGGCAGCCACGTGATTTATTCCACAGGGAAGGCATACAAAGCAAGCTGATTTCTATCGCTGCTAAGGGAGATGAGTGATGGCATTAGCAGATGTCGTAAATCAAAGTCACATCGAAACGAGGGAGATACAAGAGGAGTAGAATGTAATTAAGACGGAATAACGGTGTTAAAAGTAAGGTTGTAATTAATCAGAAGACAGAGTATCGGTCCTGAACAAGTAATAATCTTTAGAAGATTTCCTAACAATTACTATTCTTAGTCTTGTAAAATATACACTACCAACTGACAAGGTAAATTAATTTACATGCAAACTTGCTTGGTACAGAACAGTCGTGTGTGAAAATGAGCAAGAACAGAGATGAATTATAATGAGTTTCAGAGAGACATGCCCAAAATTCAAACACAATTAGTGAGAGAGAGAGAGAGAGAGAGAGAGAAGAGAGAGAGAGAGAGAGAGAGAGAGAGAGAGATACCTTTAAGAATAAAATGAATAGTGAGAGGCTAATATAAAAGGAAAACAATACTTATATTTACATGAAATGGAGAGAGAGAGAGAGAGAGAGAGAGAGAGAGAAGAGAGAGAGAGAGAGAGAGAGAGGAGAGAGAGAGAGAGAGAGAGAGGTGCTCTGGGACAATTCAAATAACTATTCCTCGGATTTCAATCTTGTCTTGTCCTCATTATTTCCAAACGCTTAAGGAAAAGGAGCAAAATCAATGAACGAAAATCTCTCTTCTCAGGCCTTTCAATTATGACATCACCTTTTCGTTGTCTCTTAAGTAATATAAAAAAGGTATTACTCGATAAGACTTGTTTACATTAACTCTGTTGTAGGGATAATAGTAAAGACAAATGACCTTCCATACACACACAGTATATGGATATGTAAAGTGGTATATGAATGTCTGTACAAGTCAACTAAAAACTCTATATAAATATACCACAGCGTAAGGGCATAGTACAACTCTCTCTCTCTCTCTCTCTCTCTCTCTCTCTCTCTCTCTCTCCTCTCTCTCTCTCTCTCTCAAATAATGAGGTATACGGAGTGTTTGTACATATCAACTATACTCCATCGGCTCCTTCATGGCAATCCGGGCGTTGTCTCCTACGTTGCCAAATGTCCTTCTCTGGAGTGTTTAAAGGCCTACCGCTCCTGTTTACCCTTTTAATCCCTGCGCTCGAATGTCTCCTGGGGCAATATACTGGACCTTTCTAGGGATTATCCCATACTACTGAGTTTCCGCATTCTCTAATCTAATCAACTCGTATGTGTGAATTTATCTACCTACCTACACTCACAAATTCCATCTCGTGGAGGCTCTACCATTTGTTATATATATATATATATATATATATATATATATATATATATATATATATATATATATATATATATATATATGTGTGTGTGTGTGTGTGTGTGTGTGTGTGAGAGAGAGAGAGAGAGAGAGAGATCCTGTGTAAATTTAGGCAGGTAAACTGAAATAGTGTCATAAAGATACATGGGTTACACAGAATTATCGACAACAATTAAATATATTATCTATACGTAGTATAGACGCCCAATTATCTTCATTAAGAGTATCCGATACACTTTCTTTTTATATTCTCATGCCTTCTTTCTATGGACTTTGTTCTAGCTTTGCAATTTACTTTGAATATTTTGTTTTAGGTTTGGCACGTTTTTATCTTCAAAATATAAGATACTTTTGCTTGAGTGTCATACCTGATGAAAATATCAATATGTGTTTCATAGTCTTTGTAAGGATTTATCAAAACAAATTGATGATAGTTTTGAGTCATGAATGTTATACTGATAACGATACACAAGAATGCCAGGATTATAGAGATTTATTTCTGCACATCTTTTATATTAAAAATATGTAACATTTTTTTATTTGTATAACTAAATTATTTTGGAAGCTAAATTAATGTTTACATTAATAATGAAAAAAAAATGTAGGCTACATTACAAATTAATTAAAAACTGAATGAATATTTACATCACAAAAGAAAGAAAAGAATGAATGGATATTTACATTGAAAATGAAAGAAAAACATTAATGATTTCAGTGAAATAAACAAAAAATGGGTACTATTCATTATAATTCCTCTTCATCAGATGATTCTAGATTTATAACAAAAGAATCAACAAAATTGTCGATGGCTAAATCTCTTGAAGTGTCATCCCTTTGAAGAGTCTCTGCATGGTTAACTGCATTTTTCCAATTTTCCGGTGTTACTTGCTGTAACGCTTCACTTATAAGCAGATCATCCTTCATGAGATCGTCTCCGGGGGTTTCTCCTTTCTCGATAAGCCAGTCTTTAATTACAGCTTTTCTATCGGATGTCGTAGGCGGTTTATCAATTTGGAAAGAGTGATAGGATACATTGTCCATCACTATGATCAATGATGGCGGTATATTGGGAATCAATTGTGAAATGAACCACTCCTTGAATACAGTATGATTCATTTGTTTGTGGTAATCGCCATCGTTTTTAGACTGGAAAACAAGTTCACAGTTTGGAACAAACCCGCGTTCGGTCCCAGCATGAAGAACGATTAACCGACTACCTTTCCCAGTAGGGGGTTTAATACCGGTGGCATTTTCTGAATTGATGTCAATCCAACATTTCCCAACGGTATGGTTTTGGTTAATCCAAGTCTCGTCCAAGTATACAAAGGATTTATAGCCACTGGTTTTTAATGCTTTCATTTCTCTTAAAAACTTAGTTCTGGCTGAGGCTACATCTTTTCTCTCCAGTAGAAATTTTCTTCCATTAACTTTGCTGTACCGAAAGCCAATTTCATGAAGAACTTTGTGAACAGAATCCCTGGAACCTTTAAACTCAATATTTTCTTTTAATTCAGCTGTTATTGAGTCAAGCGTTGGAACTTCCTTCCTTGCATAAAAGTCTAAAACTGTTCTACGCAAAACGCTCTTGTCAAAATCATCTAAATTTGTCACGGTTCTTGGTTGTTGCTTCTTCTGTTCAACGAAAATTGGTTTACCGTATCTCTCTCCCGTTACTTTTCCTTCTTTGCAAATCCTGCTGATTGTCCTCTCCGGTATCATTGTTGCTTCCGAGGCGCGTTTCAGTGTTTTTCTAACATCCATAACGGGTCCATGGTTTGCCTTTTCTTTGTCAAAGTACTTCACGATCCTATAAACTATTTCTCGAGCCTGGGGATGAAGGCTAATGCGGGAACGAGGACTTCCTTCCATGTTATTGGTAGGGCGACAGACTCCTTAATGACTGACTGTTTTGGTTGAGCCGTCTTTAATTTTTATGGAGACACACGCTGTTTGACATATTCATACCCTGAGGTCAGCTTAACGCCTGAGAAGGATGTGGCAGCGCTGTAAAATTTTTCTGCCACGTTTAAGAAGAAACGTGTAATTTTATTGTTATTAAAAGTAAAGAAATTACGAGGGCATTTAATAATCGCGAATATTTATTATTAATTAATTATATTTACATTTTTTTAACTTATGCTGCCTCCATACGCCATACAACGTGATGGTAATATTTGATATGGCATCGCCGCTCCCGGCCCAAACCCAGCCTTGTTCGCCTTAAAGGATCCGATGGAGTATAGCAAACAAAACAAAAATTCTAAAATAAATTTACCACACCATAAGGGTCTAACACAAATTAACTCTCTCTCTCTCTCTCTCTCTCTCTCTCTCTCTCTCTCTCTCTCTCTCTCTCTCTCTCTCTCTCCAAAGTTCTCTTCCAGTACCACTTCACCTCTAAAAAAATAAAAAGAAAATCCCACAATCAAAGGCTTCCAAAAATTCCTTCCAGGCGGCTGCTCTTTAATTCGGGAAATTATGATTTTAAAGCGAGAAGTCAAAGTCAGTCTCACCCGCACTTCAACTCCGTTCACAGGCACGCTGTAATAAGAGGGGAAGAGGGGGGGAGAGAGAGAGAGAGAGAGAGAGAGAGAGAGAGAGAGAGAGAGAGAGAGAGAGAGAGAGAGAGAGAGAGAGTAGGCGGGACTGAAGCAGGTAGACACAGTATGAAAATATTTGAAAACTGAATAGGAGACAAAAGTATAATATATACATATATATATATATATATATATATATATATATATATATATATATATGTATATATATATATGTATATATATATTTTTGGGCTCAAGCCATGTCGTCCTGATGGAAGTTCCTATAGGGTAGCTTCCTAGGGTATATTACAACTACGGCGATATTCCCAGAGAATTTACCTTAAGGTACCAGAATTCTAACTCCTGGAGCGAGTATCCCTCGTGAAAGGGATATCGCGACATATCAGAGGACGTATTCTAGACACGTCACATGGCAATCTACTACCTAAATAGAGATTCGTCTCGTAGGAGGGAGATTGACGAGATACGAATTCGGGAAGAAAAAGGGGGGAGCCGCTCCCAAGGCCTCCCAATCCCCCGATTCGTATGCGTGCCTGGCGCCAATCCTGGCGCCATCTGTATTCCTTTTTGCGTAGCTTAACAACTCGGTGTTTTTTCCTGTTTTTCTCGCAAATCTTGGATTTATTCAGCTTTTCATGGCTTCTCCGTCTTCGTTGGCCTCGGATAAGTTGAGTATAGTGTCTGTTATGTATAAATGTAGGCTCTTGGTAAAATTTTGAGTGATTAATAGGATTAATCTTTGATACAAGAGCCGTAGCCTACCAGAGGTGTCCTGGACACTGTCACTCGCTAGGTATAAATTAGTTAGTCAGAGTGACATTCCTGGTTGTTTTGCTTAATAAATTTTAGCTATTTAGCGTTACATAGGATTTCCTTTTGTGCTTAGTATTATTTGGCGAAGTATTCGCCATTCTGGCCTACGCTAGGCCATGTAGCCTAGTCGTTTGGTCCTAGTACTTAATGCATGATTTTGGTTTTTCCGAGTGTAATTAAAAGTTTATTAAAGCTTTAGGCTATTTTTTATACATTTTAGACTGTGTGGAATATTTCCAAGATTGTATACGTGAGAGTTTCGGTGAATTAGGTAATCGATTCTCTTGGTGCCTAGGTTAATTGCTTATGGAGCCTTAGTATACTTTATTATTCTCCCCGGTTGCTTTCTTTTCTTCGGAGAAGGTATGCAATCCCTTTCCCTCTGTTTAAGCCTTGGGCTTATCCCTAAGTGGTTTTTTCCGAATTTATTTTCGATAAAACTATACTAGGGTGTTACTGTACCTTCCTGTTCCAGCAGAGTCTGGTTCAAAGAGGGACAGAACAACAGAGTTTTTTAGTCTGGTCCGTGTTGTCTGGCTTGGGGCAGAGTTCCCCTCGCTGACCTAACACTTTTAAAGGGAGCTTAGCTCCCTTAGGTCACTATCGAAGGTTTCTGTAGTATGATTCCTCCCTTTGTGATCGACCAGACTAAAGTCCTGTTGCTGTTCTTGGGGAGGATAAAATCTTCCCTTGGGAATAGCAACGCCTTCCTTGCTTTGGTGCTTTGGAAGCTGGCAAGTATTGCTGGCCCTTTCCCTTAGATCTCCCTTAGGCTAAGACAGAGTTCTTGGCTGCGGGTGATCTGTCACTAAAGCAAGGTTGGCAGGACCCTTTTGTCCCTTCCCCCTCTATCTCCGTAATGGCCTTGCCATTACTGTACTGTACCCTGCCGGCCGGCAGAGCTGGCCGGCAGGGGTATTACTGTACTGTACGTCATTCTACTTCTGGACCTAGTATAGGTTGGGATGTGGAATTGACTAAGGCCATTGCCGGCCGGCTGAGATGCTGGCCGGCAAGGGTCTTATGTTTTCGAGTGCTGCCCGGACCTCTCTTGGTCCCTCATCCATGCCTGCCGGCAGAGCCGGACGGCATTGGTCAAGGAAGCCTGAATTAAGTTTCTCCCCTTCCTTATATGCACTCTTTCGGTTGCCGGGCTGGGGGGGTTGTGTACACTCTTATCCCGGCATCCATTCTATTTTCTTCTAGTGCTGTACCTGTCCCGGCAGCCGGCCTACGAGGCCGGCTGCCGGCCTATGAGGCCGGCAGCCGGGCAGGGGTAGTCTTCTGGTTCTTTTGCTGCCGGCTGGCATCGGTCTTGTACCTTTGCCGGCCGGCTTATGTCAGTCCTTGTCTGCCGGTCACCAAGAGTGTGGCCGGCAGCTGGGTACTACCTTGTGTAGTTGCTGGCCGGCAATCATTGCCGGCCAACACTGGCTGTTGCTGGCCGGCAGCTGCTGCCGCCGGCACAGGCATTTGAACCAGAGGGCTGCCGCCCTATAGCTGTTAAGTAGTATACTTTAAAGCTAATTGTGGTGTGTGCCGGCCGGCAAAGGCAGGCCGGCACACATCCTCCTATACTGTACTAGTATTCTTCTGTATAGCATATACAGTAAGAAGAAAACTATAGTAAAAGTTTAGGTACAGCACTGTATCTTCTAACACTATTGTGTTTTCTTACACAGCCCTTTGCTGTTGCCCTCAGACAGGAAGCAGAGTTCTTCCCCGTCTATTATCCAGGATTTTTAAAATCATTGCCTAGGTGTGAGCTCCACCTGTTTCCTATGGAAACCTTGCATTGGTTACTCTAGTAGAGATAAACCATTTTTGATTTTATTATCTGGAAGGCTGCAACAATGGGTTGTGAGGGAAACACAAGTGTGTGTCTTTCATTTATGAATTGTTATGCTATACTATGCATATCCAGTGATACATAGTTCACTTGATACTCATGGAAATTTCTTCTCTTTACAGAAGGACACTCCGAAGTGGGGAAGTGCTTTCTGCATGTCAACAGCAAGAACCTCTGCGGACATGAGTTTTGTAGGAGACACGCAGCATACGCTGTCTCCAAGGATGATCTCCGGTATTGGGACCCTCAGGTATGTACTGTGTGCACTAACCTGATTAATGAGACATTTAAATAGCTAGGAAGAAGCTTTGTACCTGGGTAAGGGGCTTCCAAAAGTACACTTCTGGCCCTTATCTTCCAAGTGAGAAGATGAGGGCGTATCTTTTCCCTAAGGCATCAGCTGATGCAGTGATTCCCCAGCCTCAAGAGGAGATCCCCTAAGTTCAGATCCAGGTGGATGCTGAAGTCGCGGTCGCGATGCAAGACATCCAGCTAAATGACAGGATATCTGATGTGGACGGGTGTCAGGAGGAAGACCTCCTTGCAGAAGCCCAGGATGAAGTTCAAGTCCCTCTACATCGGCCGGTCTCCCAGTAGAGCTGGGACAGGCCCTCTCTTCTATTGTTGGAATGATCCAACAAATGCAGAAGGAGAATCAGGAGAAGGCGGCTGCAATGGAACTGCGAATGCAGTGCCTTGCAGAATCACATGGGCCCCAGAAAAGCTCAATGTGAAAGACCTTCCTTTGTGCTCGGATGCTAACCCATGGAGGTATGCTGAGCACATGTCGATGACGACTGGAAAGATCGTCATCTCGGATATGCTGGGCTCAGTTCCCCTGGAGGGTGGAATTCTGGCCCAGCAAGGCACCATATCCGGACTGTTATGTCCGGCTGAGGAAGGAACCAGCTTCAAAGGAGGAGGCAGAGCCGAAGGAGGTCATAGTGATGACCATGCTAAGGCTCAAGCTCTACTTTCATCTTCGATGAAAGAGAGGGGCTTCTCTAACTCAAAGGTAGCTGCATTGAATAGGAAGCTCCCTTCCTTTGTGTCCTCGCCTACTAGAGCCTTCCCCCTTTTTACAGAAAGGGTTTCTGGCTGTACTAAAAGCAATCGAGGCCGGCAAGTCTTGCCCCTCCCTAGAGGAGTGTAAACCCTTGTCGCTGGCCCTGCCTATGGACCACAAAGATTGGAAGGACGTCCATCTTACGTTCTAAGTGGAAAGTTGGAGGCTGATATTGCCGGACGTCAGTTCGGCAAGGAACCCCCTAAGCTGTCTGACTTTCTTTTGCGAAGTGAGCTCGATACAAAAGAAAGACTGACTGCCTCAATGTCTCTTCAGACTACTCTCGAGACGATGGCAAGTGACCCCAAGGTCCATGAAATGTTCATGGTAGTGGCCAAGCCTCATCTGGCCACAGTGACGAAGGACCTTTATGGCTTCGTCAAGGCAAGGAGAGCTTGTAGGGAGTTCGTGTTTACCTCGGCTACAGTGAGGCACGAGCTAAAGAAACTAATCTCCTCCAACATTTGGGGAAAAGACCTTTTTTCCCTACCGACTTGGTCAAAGAAGTTTTTGATAAAAGCCACCTTGGAGAATAGAAACCTTCTCCAGAAGTGGGACCTGGCTATCAAAAGAAAGTCTTCCCCGGATGAGGGTCCTCAACCAAAGAGGAAGACTATGAGGACTAGGCTACCGTCTCGGCCAGCCAAGCCTCTTAGACAGCAACAGCAACTGCAATTGCCATTGCCCCAGTGCCCCAGATCGTGGCACAAACCCCGACCACCTTTCAGTGGGTACCCCAGGCCGTGTCGACACAGTCCACGGCATTCACCCCAGCGTTCGAAGGGCAGTCTACTTCCTTCCGAGCAAAGCCTAGAGGAGCAGCCAGAGGCTCGTCTAGACGCCCCTCAAGGGGAAAGGGATTCAGGGGTGGTCGTGGTCAGGAAGGCAAGACCTCAGGACGGCAGTCCAAGTGAGGTGATACCGGTAGGAGGGAGACTTCTGAAATTTCGGGATCGGTGGACCTTCGATCCCTGGGCCCACAGCCTACTCAAGAATGGATTGGGCGGGAGCTGGTACAGCACTCCACCCCCGTACCTTCGGTTTTTCCAACACTCCACCCCCGTTATGGAGGAGTACGTTCAAGAACGGTTGGAGAAAAAGGGTGAAGCCCATCAATTTCTAAGGGAGGCTGTTTTGTGTTCCCAAGAAAGACTCGGAAAAGCTCAGAGTCATTCTGGTCTTGTCGCCACTTAACAAGTTCATAGTGAATTGCAAATTCAAAATGCTAACACTGCAACACATAAGGACCTTACTGCCCAAGAGGGCATATTCCGTCTCTATAGACTTGTCAGATGCCTACTGGCACATTCCAATTAGCCATCGACTCTCCCCCTACCTAGGGTTCAGGCTACAGCGAAGACTATACGCCTTCGGAGCCATGCCATTCGGGCTAAACATAGCCCCAAGGATTTTTACGAAGCTTGCGAGCGTAGCTCTCAAACAATTTCGCCTAAAGGGAATTCAGGTAGTAGCCTACCTGGACGACTGGTTGGTGTGGGCAGCATCCGAGACAGAATGCTTGCAAGCTTCCAGTCAGTGATCCAGTTCCTAGAGTACCTAGGCTTCAAGATCAACAGAAAAAGTCTCGACTTTCTCCATCTCAAAAGTTCCAGTGGCTAAGATCCACTGGGACCTTTTGTCACACCGTTTCTCCACCCCAGCGAAGAAAAGGAAGGAGATAGCGGGTTCTGTCAAGAGACTTCAAGATTCCGAAAGGATATCAAGACACGAGCAGGAGAGAGTACTGCGCTCTCTCCAGTTTGCTTCGGTGACAGACCCAGTGCTAAGAGCACAGCTAAAGGATGCAATCGGAGTTTGGAGAAGTTATGCATCAAACGCGTGAAGAGATCTGAGAAGACCAGCCGCTTTGGCTAAGTACTCTTCTCAGGCCTTGGTCCCAAGCCAGACATCTAAAGAAGTCAGGTTCTTCTTCAGCCACCTCCCCCGTCGGTGACGATTCACTCAGACGCCTCAAAGGAGGGATGGGGAGGTCACTCTCATCGGAAAAAAGTCCAGGGGACTTGGTCCAGGCTATTCAAGACCTTTCTCATAAAACTTTCTAGAAGCTAGGGCGGTGCTCCTTACCTTAAAGAAAGTCTCCCCGCGTCATTCGTTCCACATAAAGTGGTAATAGACAGCGAGGTAGTTGTAAGATACTTGAATCGACAAGGATCGAGGTCACCACCTCTCAACCAGGTGATGTTGGCCGTCTTCCGATTGGCGGAAAAGAAGAAGTGGTACCTGTCGGCAGTTCACCTTCAAGGAGTCCGCAATGTGACAGCGGACGCTCTATCCAGGTTCACACCGATAGAGTCAGAATGGTCCTTAGACGCAGGATCATTCTCCTTCATTCTGAATCAGTCCCAGAACTGCAGATAGACCTCTTTGCGACGAAAGACAACAAGAAGTTGCCCCTGTACGTGCCCCGTACGAGGACCCCTTAGCGGAAGCAGTGGACGCGATGTCCCTCGACTGGAACAGATGGTCCAAGATTTATCTGTTCCCTCCTCACAACCTTCTGTTGAGGGTCCTCAACAAACTGAGATCCTTCAAAGGGTAGCGGCAATAGTGGCCCACAAGTGGCCGAACAGCGTGTGGTTCCTCCTGGCATTGGAACTGTAGCTGAAGTTTGTACCACTACCAGATCCAGTTCTGACCCAGCGAGTCCAGAAGTCAACTGTCTGCGCTTCATTACAGAAAACCCGGACCCTGCAGTTCATGATTTTCTCTCCCTAGCGGTGAGAAAGCGTTTCGGGATTTCGAAAGCCAGTATAGACTTCATTGAGGAATATAAATGCAAATCTACTAGAAGGCAATATGAGTCATCTTGGAGAAAATGGGTGGCCTCTTGTCAAGGCGAAGATTCCGCAGGAGATCTTGACAGACTTCTGCTTATCTTTTTTCCCCACCTCCATGGTCAAGGGTTGGCAGCGAACACGATTTCAGCGTGTAAGTCTGCTTTGACAAGACCCATTCTATATGCCTTCCAGGTCGACCTAGGTAACGAGATCTTTAATAAAGTCCCGAAAGCCTGTGCTAGGCTCAGACCTTCAGCACCTCCAAAGCCCATTTCATGGTCTTTAGACAAGTTCTTCATTTCGCTTCTCTGTTGAGCAATGAAGAATGTGCGTTAAAGGATTTGACACAAAAAGTTATTTTCCTAATTTGCACTCGCGTCCGGGGCCAGGGTTAGTAAGATTGTAGCCTCTCGAGAGAGGCAGGTCGTGTTCAGTTCCTGGATGGGGAAGAACTGAACCTGTTTCCGGATCCTACGTTTCTCGCCAAGAAAGAGTTACCCACCAACAGGTGGGGTCCCTGGAGAATCTGCCCTCTGAAAGAAGATGCATCTCTATGTCCAGTAGAATGCCTAAAGGTCTATCTTCATAGAACTTCAGACTTCAAGGGTGGTCAACTATTCAGGGGAGAAACATCAGGCTCAAATTTATCTCTGAATCAACTCAGAGCGAAAATCACATATTTTATTCGCAGAGCGGATCCTGACAATACACCCGCAGGTCACGATCCGAGGAAAGTTGCCTCATTCTTAAATTTCTTTAATTGCATGGATTTTGAACATCTCCATTCATACACTGGCTGGAAGTCTTCCAGAGTGTTCTTTCGCCACTATGCGAAGCAAGTAGAGGAACTAAAAGAGATCTGTGGTAGCAGTGGGTCGCGGTGTTAACCCTACTGTTTAACTCTGCGAGGAACAGTGGTCTTAATTGGGACGATTAATTCCAGGGTGAGTGTGTAGTTATATACTGTACTACAAACTAAGTGAGGGCACTGTGTTGCCCATCCAGACTGTTCCATTTCCGAAGGTGAACCTAGCATAAGTGCAGACATGTGTGCCGAGCGTTTCTAACGCTAATGTCATTGATTTGTAATACAGGCTTTTATGACTTTGATACCTCGGTATCTTAAAAGTGGCATCTAATGTTTTTCTTTCAGACAAACAAGCCCTGTTTACTATCATACTTATGCTTAAAGTTTTGGGTTATCCTCTTCTTATATATATATATATATATATAATTGTGGTTAACCTGTCTATTTATTGCCTGTCAATAATCTGGTTCTTGAGAACCTTGCGTCTCCTTCACCTGTGTCAATTTACTGGTATAATTGAGCATTCATTCTATGTACCTTATCTGGGATAATTCTAATAGAATTGTTCCTTTATGCAAGCTATGTTGCATTGGTTTTCCTCCTATGCGGATATAAAACCTTTGTCCAATACAAGTATTGTGCGGAAATCTGGTCGATATTTCATATTGACGCAGTGGTCCTTTACAAACTATGCTTTACTTAATATAGGGCGAGACCACTATATTAGCTTGCCTGGTATTCGTACATAGATATATGTACTCTTCGAGACTTTTCCAGAGTCTAGTAGGACTCTTCCCTGTAGGGGGCAGGAAGCTCTAACATAGTTTATAGTTAGTTGAAAAGATGTATAACGGTAACATCTTAGGTCTCTAGGTCTAGTCGACCGGGAAAAAATTACCTCCGGGGAGTACGGCACGTTCTGAGAATCCACAGATACAGTAATGCTCTGGTACACTTCCATCAGGACGACATGGCTTGAGCCCAAAAAACGGATTTTGAGCGAAGCGAAAAATCTATTTTTGGGTGAGATGGCCATGTCGTCCTGATGGACCCGCCCTTGCCTTTCTAAGAAAGGGCTGTAGGACCCCTCCCTACATACAGTATCTGTAGCACCTCGTGTACGCTACAAGGAATACAGATGGCGCCAGGATTGGCGCCAGGCACGCATACGAATCGGGGGATTGGGAGGCCTTGGGAGCGGCTCCCCCCTTTTTCTTCCCGAATTCGTATCTCGTCAATCTCCCTCCTACGAGACGAATCTCTATTTAGGTAGTAGATTGCCATGTGACGTGTCTAGAATACGTCCTCTGATATGTCGCGATATCCCTTTCACGAGGGATACTCGCTCCAGGAGTTAGAATTCTGGTACCTTAAGGTAAATTCTCTGGGAATATCGCCGTAGTTGTAATATACCCTAGGAAGCTACCCTATAGGAACTTCCATCAGGACGACATGGCCATCTCACCCAAAAATAGATTTTTCGCTTCGCTCAAAATCCGTTATATATATATATATATATATATGTATATATATATATACACACACACATATATATATATATATATATATATATATATATATATATATATATATATATATAAAATCCCTCTCTGAGTGGGGGGATACCTTGAGGTGATGAAAGTTTTTTTTTCTTTTTTGTAGTGATCAGCAAAGCTGTACTAGTCAGGGACATCCCTTCTACGTTAGATTGGTGTGAGCGATCAGACCAAAGTCTCCCATCATCGCCAATCCGCAATGACAAATGCCAGACATAAATGAATTCATGTCTCAGATCTCTGACCTGCAGTGGACAAGAAACGACTGCATTTATTGTTATGTATATACATATATATATATATATATATATATATATATATATATATATATATATATATATACATATATATATATACATATATATTTATATCGATTACAGGCCCATATATTGCTTTCTACAGTTATATACTTTGGAATTGAATGGAGAACAAGATAGAATTGTACCAGGTATTACAGTTATTATAATGACCATATGCATTATATCTTTGATTCATCTGATAGGATTTCTAGGAAATTTTCTAGTTTATACTGGAATAACTAGAAGGAATAATTCATGTTGATTGACACATATAAAGCAGACAGTGCCGTTAATTAGACTTTTTGAGAAAAAAAAATTTCCAAGTGCAAACTCGACTGGGTTATGATTCAAAGTTGATTGAGGTAAGAGTGTATGTGACACAATTTCTAGGGCTAAGGTAAAATTGAAGGTTAAATACTTATAGGTGTTGAAAGAGAGAGAGAGAGAGAGAAGAGAGAGAGAGAGAGAGAGAGAGAGAGAGAGAGAGAGAGAGAGAGAGAGAGAGAGAAAGAGAGGTTACAACTTGAGTAAATGTCTAGTACAACACTTCACCTTCCACAAATATGTAAGATACAGAATTAAAATACAATCACTCGTTAAAAACAGAAAAACAATTTAATGAAACGTGAACAAAACTTTGAAATGTGAATCAATTAATGAAACGTGAACAATGCTTTAAAATATGAACAAAATCAGGAAACGTGAACAAAGCATTGAAAGGTGAAAAAAAAAATAATGAAACGGGAACAAAGCTATGAAACATGACACCTTAAAAAATCTATGAAATGGGAACAAAGGCAATTGAATGGAAATATGAAAAATTATGAAACATACAGATTGAATCAAGAAAGTAAATACGGATAGTGTCAGCCATTAATAATGGAAACATACGGATGGACGGAGAGAGAGAGAGAGAGAGAGAGAGAGAGAGAGAGAGAGAGAGAGAGAGAGAGAGAGAGAGAGAGAGAGAGAGAAGTTAGTACCTGGGAGTAAAGAGTGGGGGTTAATGGGCAATCCATTACCCCAGCTCTGAATGGGCGGAGACGCCCATCTGAGATTAAAGGTCTGGGATAATGGCTAATGGTCGCCTGGATACATTAATTTAAATGCCTTGCCAGGGTTAAGAAGGCTGCCGTACAATGATAAAAAATAATGAAGTCTTTCTTCTTGTTCTTCCTTATCTGGTATCTCAGACTAAGGGTCTAGTAAGAGATGGGAAGTATAATATGGGCGGCCCTCACCATACGTCGGAGACAAACAGAGTAAGGAGACAATGTTTCCTTTTCAAACAACTGCGAGAGAGAGAGAGAGAGAGAGAGAGAGAGAGAGAGAGAGAGAGAGAGAGAGAGAGAGAGAGAGAGATATTTCTCCTACGAGCATAGGGTTAAATAATCTCCAGAAGTATATGTACAATATTCCCTCAATTAATGGTCGCCCACATATTTCTATTTCTGTAGAATTGTATGTTAAGGTTTCATCTACACCATTAAAGACTTCTAAGTTCCATCGTTTGGTTAAGGGGAATTTGGATATAGTTCCCATGTTTAAAAAAGGAAAGGTATTTCTCCTCTTTATACTGCTTGCATAATATACATTACTAAAGAACATATAAAGTAATCATCCTGAATTAAACAAGCATGCATTAAAAATATACTTTGACACAAATCTCCCAATGATAATACAACAAAATTAAAATTCTGGAACGTAAAGAATATCTAAATAGTATTTAGTCTCAAGAGCAAAAATTACTAAATTCCACATAAAACATCGCATCACATATATAAAAATAACAATATATTCAAATATTTACAACTTTATAAAAGAATATTAAACATATAATAATGATACCAATATTATAAATGTCAAAACATAGATAGCTAAAAGTCACACCAGGTATTGGAGATATATCTATAAAACTAAACTTCAACTTCAATAAACGAGTGACGAAGCAATAACCAAATCAACTACAGAAATAAAAATAAAAATAAAAAACTCCAATATCAAATTACGCTCCGATGGCCACAACAACTTCGTCAAGAGTTCCATAGGAAGGGGTTGGCAGCCATCACTGAAAGTGACACTCATTCATCAAGTTAACAGAACCTAAAATTCCACCTCTTCCCTTATACCGATGCCCCACCCCTGGGAGGGGGCCCCCACTCCCCTCCCCTTCCCTCCCCAGCCCAATGACGGATGACAAATCAAGAGACACCGATTGGATGGATTGGACAAGTGGCTCAAGTGGATGATGAGAGCCCTCTTAGGGTGGTGGTGGGTATATATTGCAACGACCGGGGGCACATGGTCATCCTAAAAAGCATGTGCCCCTACCCCACCCAGGGCCAGGGACATGACCCTTTGGCAAAGCTTTTGAACGACGATTATGGCAATGCCATTTGTAAGAGAAGCCACCTGCCACGCTCATTCGAACATAACTTTCTTTCAAAAGTCATTTGATGATTCAATTTTCAGCGTTGGTTCACGTGAGCAAGTCAAAAGTCAAATCATAATTCAAATTGTAATTCAAGATGAAACTAGAATTATAATTCATATCAATCCTTAAATAAATAAAAACCTAAGATAAAGCTCTAATAAATATCTAAAGTCAAAACTCATCATTATTCAAGTCAAAACTCAAAATCATAATTGAAGTCAAAACTCAAATAATAATTAAAGTCGAAACGCAAATCATAATTAAAATCAAAACTCAATCATTGTTTAAGTCAAAGCTCAAATCATATTTCATATTTAGTAAGTTTAAGCGAACGATTACGAACGCTAACATTTGCCGGTACTTTGCACTACCATCTCTAAACTCGACTTCATTAAGTACATCTAAAGAGGCTGATTTCACTGAACTGAGGGGCTGGGTTTATGCCATGTCAGATAATTCACAATGGAACATATAAACAACAACAATAACAATACCAAAGAAACACAATGGATACACACGCCTTAACATGACTAATTCAATAACAAGAAACTAATTGAAGAAATGATCTCACCACCGCTACTACTGCTTCTGTATCAACAATTCATTAATAATAGCGATGGATTTCGCTGCAGTTAATGAATAATGCTAATTACAAAGTAATAAGAGACGTGGCTATTAATTTGAATGATTACTTCATTCTATTTACAAGATAGTTTACATAAATTAACTATAATAAATATCGAAAGGATACACCAGCTGAATGTAAAAACAATACATTAATGAAGACTAAAGATAAATTCTATAATGACAGTAAATCTCTCTCTCTCTCTCTCTCTCTCTCTCTCTCTCTCTCTCTCTCTCTCTCTCTCACACACACACACACACACACACACACACACACACAAAACACGGACGAGCCTTCAAGTAAAATTCCATGAATACTAGAATCCGTTCTTAGCCAGGACAGATGTTTTCATTATATGGACTTTAGAAAAAAATATTATTTACTAGTACACATTTTTATTAGAAAGATAAATCAACGTCCAGCCATTTCGTAAAATTCAGAAGCTTAAACCCTGTGTAGCACAGGAAACAGGAATATAAAATAATTGCATGTCTTCTTATACATTATACGTACGAATACAGCCCCATGCTACGTGGTACACTGACCATTAATTGCAGAATAAATCATTTTTAAAACCAATTAACTAAAACGACATGCGTTTACTGCAAAGTCGCGAGTAAAAAAAAAAAGCTGCCAGGCTAAAATGTACTACGGCAATAAACCTTCCGATGAAAGAACGTAATGCGTAAAAAAGTAATAAATCAATTGAAAATGTAATTCATCAGCGTAACGCAAGCAATAAATCTGAGACGACTTAAGCCCTACAACGGACGCAAAACTGGCAAATGACAGACGGGAATCAAGGAGTGCCTCTTCCTCGTTAGCGTCATCTGTTCGCCGTGGTTAGACAGTGCCACGATACTACATACTTGAGCACGACACTCTAATGTATACAAAGCAGTTCTCTTTCAGCTACTTCGGTGTGTTCGTCTCTCTCTCTCTCTCTCTCTCTCTCTCTCTCTCTCTCTCTCTCTCTCTCTCTCTCTCTCTCTCTCTCTGATGTAGCGAACAGTAACACGATAAAAGAATTCAAGAATAAGTTAGACAAGACCATAAAAACTTTCTAAACGAACTAATTCGCTCTACCCAAGAGCAAATGGGGTCTCCGCGGATGGACTACAAGGTCTTTGAGGCATCCTATATGCTTGTACTCTCTCTCTCTCTCTCTCTCTCTCTCTCTCTCTCTCTCTCTCTCTCTCTCTCTCTCTCTCTCTCTCTCTCTCTCTCTAAATATATAAATAAATAAATAAATAAATGAATAAATATATATATAACGTCACTAAACAAAATGAACATCTATTTCTGTTAATCAGCTGAGCAACATTACTCCTAACATTGAAAGTAAAAAGTTAAAGAACCTTCCTTGAAAACCTCTAAGTGTATTTAAAATTTCAGATGATTTCATATAACTTTGATAACCGAGGAATTTACCACAACACAATCAGTTAAATTTCCATTAATAGCATCAACAAAACCAATCCTTGATAGTCAAAGAGTGGTACACGCCCCAGTCGTGTCAGTTCATCAATGGCACGACTCTTTCCATCCAATCCTGAGAATGACTTCGGCTGACAAGACGAGGCCAAACCCCCCTTTCAGCACAACCACCCTTTTAAGAGGGGGTCTGGTGACGAGACCAATCCACTTGAGTCCCAAGGACCTAAGAGAGTGTTGTACTCGCCAACGTCCTCTGACATAACATCGGGAATGGCACCTAAAATCTACCAACAGCTGGTGATTCCGGATGGCCGGTTCTCCTTTCACCTTTCGGTCTGGTCAGTAACGAGGATACAGACTTTGACAGCCAGCATTAATTGAGTTATCTTTGAAGGTTGCTGTTGGGGGTTTTATTCTTTTTCTTTCTTCTCCCCTCGCTACGCTTCTTCCAATATTAGTTTCTATTACAAAATGTTGTTGTTTTTTAATTGACGAATAATAGTTCTATTGCATCAATAATCTACTACTAAAATGTGTTCAATAAAAAAAGTTTTATTCACGGAATCAGTCTTATTTCCTCAAGTTTTGTTCCCGCTATTCATCAAAATACAGTTAATTTGTTAGCAACGTTTCCTTATCTTAATGGTTTCATGACTTATCATTAGTTTTATCTTGTATCAAAATTTGAATAGCCAATCTTATCCCACCGCCCTCACTTCACTATTCAGCAAAATTCCAAAAAAGTCCATAAAATCAATTTCTTCACTTAAAACATATATTCGTAATGTCAATCTTTCATATCTTATATCTTCGTTTCATTTAATCAAAATCCTTATGTTCTGTTAGTTATTCATTAAAAAAAAAAAAAATCTTTTTTGTAAAAGAAAAAAAAAATACATCACGAAACAGAACAAAATATCTTAAAACATATACTGATAATGACACTCTTTCATATCTTATATCTTCGTTTCATTTAATCAGATCCTTATATTCTGTTAGTTATTCATTTAAAAAAAAAAATCTTTTTTGTAAAAAAAAAAATATATCACGAAACAGAACAAAGATCTCTGGTGCATAACAATACATCCATTCTAAATAAATCATCAAAACTTAAAAATACTAATAAGTAAATACTTACATTTTATCAGACCTCATTGTTCGTCACCCATCCTTACCTGAAAAGAAATAAGTAATTATTAATGAGGAAATCCTCTCATTCGTCTGTGACTTTATGACCACAAGTAAATTTAATATTCTACCCATTTCTTGGCAAACCAGCGAGGGCCAAAATGATTAAAAATTATATTTTTAGTTACCAGAATTACTTCAATATAAAATTAAACAATACATACACCGGATGCCTAATTTTCATTAACTTCGACTTCTTTAGGACTCATCTGTTATTAATTAGTGTTGAGCCAGGCTACTTGGGTTTTATATTATGAAATATACCATTCCTGAAAAAAAAAGGTTCCGGTGTACTACATTATTTTGAATAGCTGGAATATATAGCTTACGCGAATATTATTTTAAATATTGGATTGTGTTTAATACGTCACTTCGTTTATTTATATTAAAGCTTCATAATTTCATTCACGTCATACATTGTTGTAAGAATATAAAAAAAAAATTAACTAGCGAAAAATGCATTTAGAAATAAAGTTAAAACAAAAAAAAATTATAACCATTTTTTCTCGATAATCAATAAAATATTCTTGCAAAAGAAACAAGTAGTTTCTTCTGTAGTCCAACAAATAAGAAGTTTTATGTATAAACCATCTTTTTTTTTTTTAAATAATCAATGATATATTTTTGCAAAAGAAAAAAAAGATTTTTGTGATCCAATTAATAAAAAAAATCAAACAAACAAAAATTTATAATTAATTTTGTTTTTTAAATAATCAATAAAATACTTTTGCGAAAAAAAGTAGGTTCTGTGATCCAGAAAATAAAAATAGTTAAAAAGAAAAATTATAACCAATCTGTTTTAAATAATCAATAAAATACTTTTGCAAAAAAATAGGTACTTCTGTGATGCAACAAATAAAAATTAAGTTAAAAGAAATAAACATCTATAACAGATTTTTTAAATAATCGATAAAATACTTTTGCAAAAGTAAAAAAAAATAATCTATGATTCAAACAAAAAATAGGTGACATAAGAATAAAATCCATTTTCCCTGCAATGCAGAAACATAAAATCAAATGATGAAACAACGACTAAGACAGATAATACCAAAATTACAATGTACAATTCGTAATATGTTTCTTCATCTATATTTACAACACCGGAAATTGACAACAACAAAAAAACATCATGAAGACGTAAGAGACACTAAGTGTATAGAGAGAGAGAGAGAGAGAGAGAGAGAGAGAGAGAGAGAGAGAGAGAGAGAGAGAGAGATTATTACGGGAAGACTACAATTTGAGCATCCAAATATAGTCGATCCTGAACCGGATGAGGTGAAGGCCGGACGTTAGTTACACAAAAAAAATAATAATGGGAAAATGAAGAGGAATATTACAAAGAAAAAAAAAGTTATGAAATATGTCACTGCATAAACAACCTAACAAAGAAATATTCAAAATAAATATGTAAAACTAAAAATAAAGAACTAGAAAGGGAATAACCAATGTCATAACAAAATAACCAAAAAAAGATAAATAAACGATATGGAAAAAATAAAGAAGGTACAAAATTTGGATTAACGATATTTAAAAATAAAGTAGTTAGGAAATTTGGAATAGGAATGACGGAAATAAAAGACATAGTACAGAATAAAAAAATAGATAATATCCAAGGAACAATAAGAAGAAATATAGGTTAGAAAACCATAAATTGTGAAAATGAAGTTGAAAGATACATATGATAAGAGCCAGAAGGGAAGGCGGAGGAAGAAAGGGAATAAGGAAATGAATAGGATGATGTGGGGATAGGGGTCCGAGGGATAGGGCGAGAAACAGCAGCATGCTCATCCCCATCTATCCCCTAAAACCCTTAATGGTAAAATCGTGTCGAGTTTCAAGTACCATTCCGCCTCTTAGCACCTGATCCCTTATAACATATTTTCTTGGGAAAAGGATATTTCTTTCCTGTCTATCCAACCAAATTCTTTTGTTATCCGGAGTAGAAGGATCTAAAAGGTATCATATAAAAAATAAAGGACGTACTTTACTCCAAAGATCTATCTCTTATTAGCTTCATTCAATAATCCTACTTTTTCTATTATCGATGATCTAACGGCTTACATGGTTATGCAATGTCTAATACCTACAACATATCAACTAATACAAAACCCAAATTATATACTGAATTAAGCTACTATGAAAACCATTTAAATAACTTGATAGATTAAAATTTCTATTATTTTGACGCCAGACAAACTACAGTAAAAACACGAACATAAAAAACTAACTGGATAAAAAAAAAAAAATTCAAATTCCCAAATAACATTAAATTCTCTATTATTTTGACGCCAGCCAAATTATAAATTCACAAATATGAAATAACTAACATGATAAAAGAAAAAAAAAACCATAAAATTTCTCCTAAAGTGACGAAAGAAATGACACGAAACTTGTTTATTTTAAGGTTACTGTTCTTAAAAGATTTTATTTTTCCTTGTTTCCTTTCCTCAATGGGCTATTTTCCCTTTTGGAGCCCCTGGGCTTATAGCATCCTGCTTTTCCAACTTGTAGCTTACTTAGCATGTAATAATAATAATAATAATAATAATAATAATAATAATAATAACAAAAGAAAAAAAAAGAAGACTACGTAAATGGTGTGGATAGGACTTTGCTCGGAGGAATTTGGGGATGTCCTGTCTGGGGAACCTTTAGATGCTTGGCCGATGTTATAAGGTCAGACAAATGTCAAAATCATTCATTCTCAAGAACAGTCTGTGATCAATAAAGAATGTTTTTGCATCATTCTAAATATGGAATGGACAAAGATCACCTAGTATCAACTTCTGCTCCAGTTATGGAACCTTTGAAATATTTTAGTTACCAGGTTTTATAAAAGTTGTTATTATTGTTATTATTATTATTATTATTGTTATTATCATTATTATTATTACTGCTGTTGTTGTTGCTACTAGCTAAGCTACAACCCTAGTTGGAAAACAGAATGCTATAAGCCCAAGGACTCTGACTGGGAAAAATATCCCAGCGAGGAAAGAAAATACGGAAAAAAAAATAAACTACAAGAGAAGTAATGAACAATTAATATAGGTAAAGAAGCAGATTTTATAAGTTCAATAACATTCTTTTCCCTGCAATGCATCAAAGTCAAACTGCATCTATGAATCTTTCGCTCGCCCAATGTGATTTAATTAGCAACTGGAATTTGCTAATGCACTTTATAAAAGTTACGCTATTATGGAGTATAATTTCTTTCTTCAGAAATTCCAAGACATTTAAGGACTTTCTGTTGTCGACTCAAAAGCTACGAATAATAAATTATTTTGGCAGAATTCAATCAACTAAATATAAATCATAAATGCTTACTTATGCAATACAATTTTCAACATCTGAAATATCTGGTTTTTTTTTTTTTTTTTTTTTTTTTTTTTACTATCAAATAGAAGAACAGCTATAATAAAGGGATTTTTCTTCATCGAATATGTTTTAATAATGATTCAAGGCGTTAACGCAATCTTGATTTCAAATTTGTCTCATTACAACAATTACAACAATTAAGGAAAGAATAAATCATTGATATGAAGGAGCTAATAGGATTGAATATATCCAAATGGAACTATCATTTATCATAACATATTACTTATCTATTAAAAGATAACTTCCTCAAATGATATAAGTTATATAAACATGTCATTCAAATAAAAAAATAAAACTAATCTTTCGTTCACCTATAATGACTAATTAAACAAGTTTTATTTTACCGATAAAGATTATATTCTTACAAACATTCCTTGTTGATTAATGAGTGGATAAAATTAATTTATGTTTTGCTAATGATTTAACTTTCTTCCCAATGTCAATATGAGTACGAGCATAAATACTTCATTTCTTGTTTTTGGCAGAACTCAGTACTAAACTAATATCATTAATCAAAAGAGAAACTTCTCCCCCAATGAGTACCCAGAAACCAATCTACTTACATAGTATACATACTGTATAAATTTTTCTCAGATTAAAGCATTTGTTTTCCTTTGGTCAATGAATACAAAATAAGTGGCGAGGTTTCTATTTCTAAAGCAAATACGTCGACTAATTCTGCAACACCTAAAGCAGCTTCGTGAATCTTTGAATAAAAGTAAAAGTCATAAAATCCATTTTGTGAAATTTTCCCAGAGCAAAAATAAAATCGTATTTTGAAAAACGTCAAGGGACAGACTACTCGGCCCCAACCACCTGCTACTCTAATGACACACTTACCATTAATGCTACCATAGAAGACATCCAGCGACGCATTAACGCCATCAGCATGTCATTATGGCAAAAGGGAATGACAGAAAGAGAATGGTATAAAAAAAACACTTAAGAATTCAGAAAAGTAAAGGCGCAAAATAAATAAAAATTTAAGTAGATCGTAGAGTTGAAGAACTAAAGAAAAATGTTTTTTTTTTTTTTTTTTTTTTTACAAGAATTTTTCAAAACTTACAACAAAAATAATGATGATGATAAAAATGATGATCATTTCTATTGGTGTTATTCAAAACAGAAATACTAATAACTGCATCCTCTTTGGCAGCGTAATGTTTGCTACATATGCAACTACTGTAGGATGTATAGTTCACAAGCAAAACCAGTACACATCTTCGCTTCATTAGCATGACTACGAAAAAATGACGATTTATCAATATATCCACATGAGTATCAAACGTCTAGGTCATGAGATGAATATTATCCAGCTTTTAAAATGCCAAGCAATACCAGAAAAAATAAATAGAGGCCAAAAATAACAACATTCTACTTACATGATGGTCATTATAATACACTGAAAACTAAGCATAATAACAAAATCAGAGAGAAAAAAACAGACTCCTTACATAATGGGTTTCATGATAGACTGAAAGCGATCCATAAAAAAAAGAAAAAAAAAAAAAACTACTTAGCTGATAGACTTTATAATACACTGGAAACGCACGGAATCATCTCCAAACGCTCATTAGACATTCTCTCTCACTATCTCAATAATAATCATCGTCTACTCTATTTATTCTATACGCACAACCGGGCATCACCCTCCTGGCATCAACAAGTCATTCCAAAACATAGACATAAATTTTTCTAATCCTCTCTCTCTCTTCGCAGGACGTTCCCCTCCCGGCGCCGTCATTTCCATGCACCCCCAAAAATCCAGGACCCAACCCTCCCTCCCCTCGGGCTCATCTTCAAGAGATAACTCGTGCCATCCCGTCGGGCTGTGTTGGTCTTAGGCCGCCCGGGTCTGTTTTCATTACGTCGGGGGAGGAAGACGTTATTGCGTTTGTGCCCTTCGGAGGCGGAGACTGATTCTCCGCTGGAGCCGTGATGCGCATCCATAATGACTTATGGTCATTATGCACTCACACTCCCCCCCCCCCCCTCCCTTCCCCCCCCCCTCACTCTTGTTTTCCTTCTCTTTTCCCCACCCTCCACGTCCAGATCACTCTTCGTCAACTAATTCCACCTTCTTTATCTACACTTTCCTCCCAATCTCCCTTTTCTACTTTCCCTTGCCTTATCCTATTCCTTCCCAATTCTCCTGCACTTACCTTTCCCTGCCCATACTTCTTTACCTACAAGAACTACGACATTCTGCGGAGTCGACCCATCACGGCCTCCAGTTTTTTACGTCCCTTAGACTGCCCCTCTCTCACCTTGCAGCATCACCCCTCGAAGGCTAGTGCCTCCTCCTTCCTGCACCGGTCCATGCACGGATGCACGTAACAGCAATAAAAGAGCACGACGATAAAAGATATACATCCTGTTTTCATAATGAGCTGCTTTCAATGACAACCGCCTTGGGGTCTCATTAACAACGCGTGGGAAGGAAAGAAGGAAGGAGGAAGGAAGGACAGGGTACGATGTTTATGTGTCCAAATGCAATCAGATTTGGAAATGCTATTTTTGTTTTGAGTAAACAAAAACTATAATCATTCTTGAGAAAAAAATTACAAACGTTACTTTAAATTCAATTAAATTTACTTATTATAAACAGTTACCGAAAATATATTTCTACTCAAACAAAAACACTCTGAAAATACATTTCTAATCTTTTGCACACACACAAAAGCACTGAAAATATATTTCTATACTCTAACCTCTCGCAGACACAAAAACACAGTTAAAATATATTTCTATCTCACACATACAAACACACTGAAAATATATTTCACACATACAAAACACACTGAAAATATATTTCTATATTCTAACCTCTCGCATACACAAAAACACACTTACTCAAAATATATTTCTCTCTCTCTCACACATACAAACACACTGAAAATATATTTCTATATTCTAACCTCTCGCATACACAAAAAAACACTTAAAATATATTTCTATCTCTCTCACACATACAAACACACTGAAAATATATTTCTATATTCTAACCTCTCGCATACACAAAAACACACTTAAAATATATTTCTATCTCTCTCACACATACAAACACACTGAAAATATATTTCTATATTCTAACCTCTCGCATACACAAAAACACACTTAAAATATATTTCTATCTCTCTCACACATACAAACACACTGAAAATATATTTCTAACCTCTAGCACACATACAAACTCACTGAAAACTTATTTCTGACTCAGTAAAATGATAAAATACCATGAAATTATTTTCATCACATAATTCTCATAAAATTAAATAAGTAAAAATAAAATGAAAGACTACTACTGCTAAAAGAACCGTAAAAATATATTCCTTTCATGTACGAATGTCATAGAATAAATAAATCCTTTGAACATGAGCACCAAACCCTCTGAGCACAATCACATTTCTTTTTTCATATTCCTTCATACACCAATTTTTCAACAAATATATCCTCCACACTACAATAAATATATATCACTCACGTCTATCCCGTGTAAAAATATTTTCGTAATACAGATCTTAGGTAAAATGATGTATTCGATAATTTACCTCGAAGTATAACCAAAATAAGTGACACTCCCTCTAAATAAATAAATGGAAATACATTCTCCACCTATCACCTCTGAGTAAATATATCACTTATACATCCCTGTCCAAGTATCATCTTCATACATCGCTAGACAAATCTTCACACTCCATTTCCAAGCATTTATAAAGTTGATATCTTTCCCTGCACACACATTCGCCCTTAACAGATCATCACTGGACAACTATATCCTTAACACAACTTCTCTATAAATATATATATATCCCTTATATCCGGATAAAGGAGAATTCATCCTCCCTATATCCACCCTAACTTCCCATTCACTTTTTCCCCTCTTTCCGTACTTCAGACAAAAGAAGACACCACCATGATGGCAACACTAGTGGAGACGGAGGAGAGGGGAGGGGGTTTTTCCCTTGGGAACTGAGACTTCGCAGGGGCTGGAGCTCCCCAATCCTTAACCAACTTTATCAGGGGGTCCTCAGGCGGGTTCTCAGACAAGGGGAGATGAACTGAGGAATTGGAAAGAGAAGAGAGGAGACATGACGAGGAGGAAGGGGATAATATGGAAAGGGAAAACCGATATCTAATCATTAGCCATTTTATAAAATACGAAAAACCCAAATTTAGAACGAAGAAATTAATCTTTAAACGATCAAAGTATTTAAATACCGTTAATTTGAGCAAAATGAGAAAAATTAAATAATAAAACAAGATATGTGATATTCAAGTTAACATAACAATGGAAAATGTACGAAAGAAAAAAAAATAAGATATGGATTACACTCTCTAAATTCCTGCGTAATACACTGAATAAACAAGTTTAGACCACCAGAAAACACTGTGTTTTTTGGATGAAAGTCAACTACCTTAAACAGAAATCTCCGACTCTGAAACATAATTGTTCAAGTTACCTTTAAATCCAGGTGTCTGCAAGTTTGCACTGACTATGGGTTTAACAATAAATCAAAACGACAACAACGATGAGGATGAAATGCACAAATATATAAAGGATACTAATTGAGATGGTTACGCCATGAAAATGAGAAAGTAGTACAAAAATGTAGCTTACTAATTAACGTGGAATCATTAACTACAATATATCAATGTAGCCCGAAAGGAATTCTCCTTAAAATCTAAGATAAACCTCTTACCTCTGGAACAAAATTCGTATTAAATCCAGCAATACGAAATTCCCACGACACTAACTATAACAATTCTCACAACGTCCACTAAAACATCATTTCTATTACTTCGGCTACAGAAAAAAAAAAAAACCTTTAAAGCACATGATAACACGACACTTGAAATCTCATTTCATTCATAAAAAAACAAAACTTGTAATAAAATATCCGGAAACTAGAAAGGCCCAACCGTTGTTCCGTCCCTGACATACGACCATTAGATCCCTATTCACTTATCTGATGGCAAGAGGAACGAAGAGACAACGAATAATGACGTCATCACGCTGATAAGAACAAGGAAAAAGGCAATGAAGACATCTCCATGAAGCGACGAAGGAAACAAGACGCCAATAAATACATTGTTGTCATCATCGACGATAAACGGTATCGTAGTCAGCGACAATACCACGAAAGGATAGCCGACAATATCCACATTATAACCATCATCATCCTCGTCGTCGTCAAAGGACTATATGACGAACGGTAATGATGACATTATCATCATCATCATTGTCATCTTGAAGTTCGAGACCGGGGTGAGGGGAGAAGGAAGATGGACGACGCGAGGGGACCCTCCTGATGTAAAAGGAAGGAGCAGGGGAGAGACACGGTGGGGAGGCGGGGGGGGGGGGGGGTTGGAGAGCGGAACGGCGGAAAAGCAACAGAAGAGAAGGGGAAGTGGAGCCGGAAGAGCTGAAGAATATATGATGAGAGGAGATAAGTAAGAAAGACTCGACGAACAGACGCAAACTATAATAACACCAACAGCCTATGTGGTTATAGAAGTAGATGAACGAAGGATGGTTGGTTGATTTACTTGTGGCATTTGGCCATATGATACACCGCTGGGGTTAGGGAGGCCATTCAACGAAAAGGTGCAATGGTAGGGCGGCAAACGTATTATTTGGATATTACTAAATGGAGATTGGAAGATTTGAATGTGATAATAAAACCTTACTAATTATATATGTAAACTTTCTTTCTATCTCTCCTATTCACCCAACAGTCCCATTAAATGAGAGAGAGAGAGAGAGAGAGAGAGAGAGAGAGAGAGAGAGAGAGAGAGAGAGAGAGAGAAATCATAATAAGTCATTAAAAACAATTATAATGCTACACGAAATACAAAGATAAATCATTCCCCACCTTATGATAAGAGTAAATATATTGCAGCATCTGCCAGTGTGACGATCCACAGTGAATTCCACTATGCAAATGGCATTCACTACCCGTAATAACATTAATTTCCCTTCCTCGTTCTTTTCATAATCCCCCCCCCCCAAAAAAAAAAAAAAAAACTTTCCCCGACTTATTTCCATGCAACACAAAACACTGTGATTACCGTGAAAACTTTCAACTGAGGGGAATTAATCACCTATGCAAGGAAGGACGTAAAAAAAAAAAAAAAAAAAAAAAAAAAGTTATTTGTAGTTGTACGTGAACCTCCAGTTGCATTACGGTTTAGCACAATGATATTTAATAACTTATTTTCCTTACTAGTACACACATTGAATATTTTACACGATTTTTTATCCCCTTAAAACTTCAGAAGATTAGAAAAATGAAACCATCGGTTTAACACAATGATAATTAATAACCATACTGTACTTTCCTTAGTAATATACACACACAATATATCAAATGATTTTTTACCCCCTTAATAGTTCGGAGATTAAAAATTTAAAATTTTACTGTTTAATGTTCTCACATTCTTTATTAAACACTAGATAATACAACAATATGATTTCCGATCGACTGATGGATCAAGAAATCATTTTCCAACAATCTTCGAGCAATTTATTTCGAGAAAAGTCTGAGTTCTGACAGTAACTTCCACATGTTAAAATTGATATCCTATTTCAGCCGTAAGATTTTTTCCACATATATAACTAGTTAATGACAGTTTAACAGTCTTTTACAAACATTTGCTTCTGATATGAATATCCATATAGGTTTATCAATTCATAAAAGGCAAAAATGGCAATGTTTCTCTCTCTCTCTCTCTCTCTCTCTCTCTCTCTCTCTCTCTCTCTCTCTCTCTCTCTCTCTCTCTCTCTCCCTCAAATATTCCATAGCAATACTTTACATTAATGTGTGGATTTAAAGAAAATTCTAAATTAGTAAACGAAAACTTATTTTTAGCACATAAAAATTACTAGGAGTGAACATTGCCTATTTCCTCTGTAACTTATAGATATATTAATCTTATTTACACGGTTAGGTGTAGAAAACACACACACACACACACACACACACACACACACATATATATATATATATATATATATATATATAAAAATATATATATATATATATATATATATATATATATATATATATATATATATATATATATATATATATGTGATTGTGTGTGTGTGTACTACAAAAACATTAATACAATTGGCAAACGAGAGAGAGAGAGAGAGAGAGAGAGAGAGAGAGAGAGAGAGAGAGAGAGAGAGAGAGAGAGAGAGAGAGATAATTCTTAGACATTTTCAAAACCCGTCTGACCATCGTTTACTGACGAGGACCCAAAACCCAACAACCAACCCACAGCTGCTCAGGATTCTGTATCAGAAGCCCATTTGCCCATCAATCAAGTCATCCCGGAATCTACGCGTGCATCTTTCGAAACTTTTCGATAAGGGACTTCCGATCACAGATTACCCGGTAGGCAGAGCGAGCTAAAAGCGACCTTACGACCCCTGCTTATAAGGTGGTCTAGATGAAGGAAAACATACGAAAAGGGTAAAGTTTTTTTCTCTCCCTGTCACGATACCCTTTCAAATGGAATACTATTTCCTCTCTATGCAAAATATGTGTCATTTAAATGTCAAACGGGTTAGAATTCCATCGTTTTTACATGAAAATCAATAGCAAATGGCCGTATTGGAACATAAATTACACGTACATACAAGCAATCCGTTTACATTTGTATCCTGCCACGGCGTATAATCTTAATCGTCATTAAACTTATCTTACATCAAAATCAAAACCAAATATAAAAACATAGTTGAGGAGTACACCTCAAACGATGAGTGCGTTATAAATCAAGGAGTAGAAGGAGGAAGAGCAGATACGAGACGAAGAAAAGAAAACACTTTATTACCTCAACCAATGTATCCCTTTTTTATCCTTTTTCTCTCTCTTCCCGATCTCCGCTAACATTCGCCCTCCCATTACTGATAAGACAATGATTGTTCTACAAACTGTTATGGGAGACAATGGGGAGGAAGGAGGGTATAATAGGAAGAGAGAGGAGAATATTATCCTTTACTTTGGAGAAAAAAAAACGGATGTGGCACGCAGAGAGAGAGAGAGAGAGAGAGAGAGAGAGAGAGAGAGAGAGAGAGAGAGAGAGAGAGAGAATAAGGCTCACATTCTCCAGGGATAAAAGACAAGGGATTCCATTACCACTTAATGATTCCTTCATTTTGCATAATCGATTCTTCCATTCCTTGGCCCAGGAACGTTAGGGGGGCCTACTCGTAAGGGTGGAAGGGGAGGGGGGTGTTTCCAACTCTCAGTGTCTTCTCGAAACAGATGAGTAAACATCTTAACCAAAATTAAATCTAGAGGAAAATTTGGATTTAAAAAACATGCAAACAAAACAACCACACAAATTAATATACTGCATGTACAGTATGCAGCAAAACTGGGGATGCTTTTTATTTTTGCTTCGGACAAGCGTTGTTCTTAAGCAGCCAATTATTATTAAATCTTATATAAGTATATATCACCATCACCCCTTTCAGTCGTAAATAGTCCACTGCAGGACACAGGCCTCAGACATGTCCTTCCACTTCAGTCTGTTTATGATCTTTCAACGACAGTCTTCGACGCCCAAATTTTCTTGGCTAGTTGATCTTCTCTTTTTTTCCTCTGTTTCTTTTGCCATCTCTAGGGACCAATTCTGCTATTAATTTTGTTCTTATATTATTTTTTCTTCTATTATATTCCCTACCAACGTCTACTTATTTTTCTTGCACACATTATATATATATATATATATATATATATATATATATATATATATATATATATATATAATATATATATATATAATATGTATATATAATATATATATATATATATATTACATATATATAATAATAATAATAATAATAATAATAATAATAAATCAATTTTCAATATATCAAAAGGATCCTGGGTTATATCACACCAGCCGTAAATTAATTCAGAAATCTCCTAAACTCATTGAACTGGGTATAAATTTCACTATTATTAAAAAAAAAAAAATACAAGAATGATTGAAATACTATTTCTAGCGTTTGCACAGATGAGCTTTGGATATTATAAGCTTCATTATGGTTTATCAAATATAATATTGATAATATACGATAAATCAAGTTGCAAGAAATATTCCCATTCTTTAGAAGTGACAGACAATCATCTCCCATGTATAATAAAGAACAAGAGTCTGGCTATCTATCTACCTATCTACGAGTATATATATATATATATATATATATATATATATATATATATATATATATATATATATACATACATAAATATATATTATATATATTCTTTCTTGTCACGCTGCGCGGCATTGTCGAACATATGCCTACTCGGTTTCTCCCCGTCCTTCGGGTAGAAAGGGACGAAGTAGTCATACCTCGGTGAGAGGGGGTACCCCGAGATGTAATTAGGAAGGGGTGGGGGTGGGTGGGAAGGGTTGAATCTGAGTTTACACATATCTAAATATTTACCCGCCATTTTCGAAGGATCGCGTACGCTAGTTTTATAAGAAATTAGGAAGAAAATAAAAATCTCAAACTGAAACCATTCCGTCTCCATGGACACTGATTTCAGAAGAGATGAATGAAAGAAGTTGCACTTCATTATTCCTTAGTCTTGAGATGATGGACGGGAAGGGAAAACGCAAAGACTTGGAAGCGTCTATGGAAAAGGATAACGGACGAAAGGATGAAGGGATGGGGAGGGGAGGATGGAAAAGAGGACACGTGGATGATGGATGAAGCAACCGAAATGGTGCAGATAGTATTAACGGGGTATGCGAATGATGGATTAAAGGAAAGGGGAATACATACAAGAGTGAAAAGGAGGGACACGATAATGTATTGGCCATTCACAAGGCACCAAAAAAAAAAAAAAAAAATATATAAAATAAGAAGTAATATCCCTGATATAATAAAGAGCAAGTGTCTATCTATCTATCTATCTATCTATCTATATCTATATCTATATCTATATATATATATATATATATATATATATATATATATATATATATATATATATATATATATATATATATATAAATTTTCTGGCAATCTCAGATGCACTACCAGACGTACACTTACTTAGTCCCTCTTCGTGTCTCAGGTAGGGGAAAAGAAATTAGTCATACCCTGACAACTTACGACAACACATGAATTGTCGGAGATAAGAAGGGTCCTTCCCTTCTGTAGAAACTTGATCATAAAAAGTACCTTTGGATTTAAAAAGTGGCATTTGCATTGTCGAAGACAAAAAACGATCCTGTGAGCGGGGGTGCGTGTTCAGCTGTAATTTTTGACGGGTCGCATACAATAGTACAAGAGTATTTGAAGAAATAATTGATGCTTCCTACTGCATAATGGAACGGAACATGCAAACTGATGTATGTAAGGTAGGTACGAAATCTAGTTGGAGAAATGCCAGAATACAGCGAGAAACGGTAGATACCCTTCACTAAGTAATAATCGATTTGAAAGGATAGAAAGGAAAAAAATTGGAAGAACTATAATAAAAAGAAAGAATATATGAAGGAAGGGAAAAGTGATTAACTCTTAACTTTGACCCCAGCAAGAGAAGATAGCAATTTTTTTCCATTCCTCTTGGAGAGAGAGAGAGAGAGAGAGAGAGAGAGAGAGAGAGAGAGAGAGAGAGAGATAGAGAGAGAGAACTGACGGATACAGGATATATTTTGGTGTCGCAGAATTAAAGGTCGAGAGAAATAAACTGTCAAAATGGAAAAGAAATAGAGAAAACACAACTTGTTTCAGCAAGTGACTAAGTTGTTGGGCCTTGTACTTTCTCGATGCAACCCTTAATGGATACCATCAGTGTAAACACTAGGAACTTCCTAAAGGCTTTCCGTACACTTAAGCCTAAGAAGGAGCGAATGAGAGGGAGAGAGAGAGAGAGAGGGAGAGGGACAAAAGGAGACGAGTACTGAACTGTCATCACATACCCAAGTTATAATTACGGACAAGGGGCTTGAATTTTTTCCTCAATCCGGAGATGCGGGTACAAAACAACTACATTCTACAAGAGGAACAGAGAGAGAGAGAGAGAGAGAGAGAGAGAGAGAGAGAGAGAGAGAGAGAGAGAGAGAGAATATTTTCATCTACCTTATATAATAAAGAACAAGTGTCGGGAGATATATATATATATATATATATATATATATATATATATATATATATATATATATATATATATATATACAGTATATTCTTTCCGGCCAAGCTGAGCTCTCCCCGGTCCTCGGAAGGGAGAGAGGAAGTAGTCATGTTTTGGTGAAAAGGGGCAGGGGTGAATGTGTGCGCATACCAATTATGGCTTGTCATGTGCGCTAGCTTATCCCTAACATGGTTCTACTATTATTTTTTAGCGACTTTTTCCCAGTTTCGGCTTTTCCTGACCTTATACCTTTTTCCCCCATCACAGGGTCGGTCCGGTGTTTCCTGCAAGGCTAAACCATACCATTTTTATCTCCTTTTCCTTGTGTTCTCAAGGCCTAGGTTAGAAAAGACCATTAGCCAAAGAAAAAAAAAATACAGAGCAACAAAAATACACATACACACACCGCTCAAAAAACCTCCTTAAACAACGTTATAATGGATGATATCTAATGAGAATTTGAAAAACGACTTGACCTCTCGCTGGTTTTCCATTCATTCATCAAAAATTCTAGGAGTAAAATACACTTGAAATTATTCTCGAACAATAAAAAACTTATATATGATTCAATGGAACATGATAAGCATAAGACTTCAGAAGAAAAAAAGACTTATCATTTCTTCATTATTATGATCATACCCCTATATAATAAAGAGCAAGTGTCTGGCAATATATATATATATATATATATATATATATATATATATATATATATATATATATATATATACAAGGTCACGCGGGGAGAGAGATTAGTCATACTCGGGTAAGAAGACTGTAGTATGCATATCTATATATTTTGCCATCATTTTTGACGGGTAACGTACACTAGTTGATTAAATTAAAGGATTGGTTCCTACAAATAACAGTCTATTGCATTTTATAATATAATTTTCAAAACATTTGCGCATTCAACTTGAAAGGAAATAAAAGTGCTATAATAGGAATTCAAATTGAGAGAGAGAGAGAGAGAGAGAGAGAGAGAGAGAGAGAGAGGCGAAAAACTAATCATTCAGAAAATCCTAAACCTTCCGAGAAGAAGAGATTTATGGAGCGAATTGTAGCGGAAGGAAGAAAGGGGGAGAGAAAGAATCAGTAGGGGAAATGTAATCCTGAAAAGGGGGACATGAACCCCCCCTCCTTAGAATACTACTAAACCCCTTAAAACTCCCTCCTTCCAAAAGTCTTCTAAACAGTTAAAGTCGTCATTGGAACTCACCCCCCCCCCCCTCCATCCCGGCCCTTCAACTTGTAAAGTCAGTCAACCATCCATCAAAGTCCAGAAATATATATGTTTATATTTTGGTGGACAGAAAGGTTCCAAATCACTGGGCAGAAATATCAGGAGATCTCGTGCAGAAGGATATATTTATATCCATTAAACAAATATTGTATAAAAGGGTCTATATATACACATTAAATATATATATATATATATATATATATATATATATATATATATATTTTTATGTACATATATACACACACACACACACACACACATATATATATATATATATATATATATATATACACACACACACATATATATATATATATATATATATATATATATATATATATATATATATATATATATATATATATATATATACCATCACATTTATTGCTTAACAGCCGAGATCCCAATGAAACTCTCTCTCTCTCTCTCTCTCTCTCTCTCTCTCTCTCTCTCTCTCTCTCTCTCTCTCTCTCTCTCTAATGAAACTCTCTCTCTCTCTCTCTCTCTCTCTCTCTCTTTCTATATATATGTACGTATGTGAAGGAGAGTGTACACAAGTTAAGCACAACAGCCCATAGAATCGATAGTCAATGTTACCTAAAAGAAATCTATATACCGTATGTAGGACCAACCAAGGCAACGGTTCCTTTAGGCCTATAAAACCCGAGATTAAATTTACCCCTTAAACCAGTGAATGTCTTGAACTTTCACTATCGTGGTGTATTGAGTTTATGAAAAGGAGTTACGGGGGGGGGGGTTATAAGCCACTAAGGCCTACAAAGTTGGTAAATCCCAACCTGTCCTTACAAAAAAATATTGTATCTTAGAATTGTGGTTGTTGAGGGGATGTCAAGTTAAGATTGAGAGCACTGGGGTTTTTGTTAGTCTCTTTGATGTGGTTGTTAAAGAAACAGTTTATCAAGGAAACTGTGTTCATAACAAACGGAAAAATTTTATAATAATAATTCAGTAATCAAATAGGACAAGTGCGTAAACGTACATATATACAGACAATTAATCAACTTATAAAGATGTATATACACACATACATGTATGTATATATATATATTCAAATAAGCCATATATATTTTTGATATATTAATGTCTGGATTCTCTTAACAACCTCGGGATCACAGACCCAGGCGAAATCTCACAAAGACATTAATATATTAAAAATATATATGGCTTATTTGAATATGAAAAACACGTAAAAATGTGCAAAATTTATCATATATATATATATGTATATATATATATATATATATATATATATATATATATATATATATATATATATATGTGAGTGTGTGTGTGTGTGAGTGTGAATGATTGATTGCACGTTACCTGACATCACAATTTCAAGGATCACTGCCGCAGAGAGAGAGAGAGAGAGAGAGAGAGAGAGAGAGAGAGAGAGAGAGAGAGAGAGAGAGAGATAATCTGCATTCTATGTAAAATGCAAATGAACACCGAGTGACATTTGGCACAGCCTTTGGGAAAACGAAGGTGCAGCTAAATAAATGATATAGTCACAAACAAAAAGAAAGAAAATTAAGAGGAAGATGAAAGAAATAGAAGACAACGATTGGGCAAGATGGAAGATGATTCTCACGAGTGCTAATCCATCAAGTATCCAGCCACTGCGATTGGGATGTATTGTCGAACCAACAATTTGACCCCCTTCCCTACCCAACTCCTCGGGAGGAGGAGGGGAACAGTCCCTTTACTCCCCTAACCCCTCCCCTCAGATCCCTTAATGGAGGAGGAATACGCCCTCTCATCTACTTTCCCTACCCCTCCTCACCACAACACAACAGAGCAAAAGGGAAGGGGGTATGGCACCCACTATCCCCTACCCCAAATATTTCTGGGGGAGGGTCACCTACCATTCCCCCCTTCCTTCTTCCTGCGTCTTTCTCCCTTCTCGCCATCTAGAGATGCATTGTGGGACTTTATCCATCACCTTACTGTCACTGGGGCTATTGTGTCTCAGCCCCCAAAAGGGACCTTAGGCCTAAAGGTGTAATGAGGTTCCTATTTTCTCGGCGAAAATACTTACTGCCTTCACTTAATTACTGGCGAATTCGCCAAGGCTGTCATATTTCATATAGAGTAGTATATGGTTGCCAAGTGGTTATTTGTGACGTTTTGAACAACCCTGTGCTTTATTGCTTTTTATTTTCTTAATCCTTCTTTATTTATTATCCGTTATTATTGCTGATGGTGGTTATTTTAACTTTGTTACTAATTTTATAAATATCTTTTATTCATTATTCGTTACTTCTCATTTAGTTTATTTCCTTTCTTCACTGGGCTATGTTTCCTGCTTTTCAACTAGGGTTGTAGTTTAGCTGCTAGTAGTAGTAGTAGTAGTAGTAGTAGTAGTAGTAGTAGTAGTAGTAGTAGTAGTAGTAGTAGTAATAATATATAATAATGATAATAATATTGATTTTAAAATATTTTATATTAATTATTCATTACTTCTCGATTAGTTTGTTTATTTCCCTATTTCCTTTTCTCACTGGGCTTCTGTTGGAGCCCTTGTGGTTATACCATCTGCTTTTCCAGCTAGAATTGTAGCTTAGCTATTAATAATAAATATAATATCGTTAAATGTTCCATTATTATTTTCAGAACTAAAACTGACATCTAAAAAAAACCGGCTAACGAATATAATCAATGCATCCTCTAAAGTATGGCATGATGCGATCATTGAATGTACTATTATCATTTTCAGAACTAAAAATAACTTTTTATAAATCAATGTACCATCGAAGGAAGTATGGCAAATCAATAAGGAATTACATAAAAAAAGGACATCTGGCTCACTACAGTCCAATCTTGTAAACATGACTATAACAGACCTCGACGCTTGTCCCCAGTAGACAGGGCCCGATAAAGCTGACACTGGGATGCACCGACTCACACACAAACACACACTGCAATCAGGCAGGAAAAGCAGGAGAAGTTTGAAAGGAAATAACTGAAACTGTGCGCCTTTGTGTATTTCTACACCTCATCAGGGCCGGATAAGATTACTAAGGAATAACAACAGTGAGTCACAAGGAGACTTCGTGGTAAGGTAAACATTTTAATCACAAACTGTCAAACAAGATCTGCACGATACATTTCTTTATTTTCATAATAACAATATGATTATTGATATAGGTATCTACAAATAATGCAATAATGCATTTGCATCATATTCATGTTATTTTATTATTGCCTCAACATAATAACTTTATTCCACCGCAACTAAAAAATTAAAATCTTATAAAAAAAACTATTTATTTGCGCAAATAATTATTCCATAAAAATTACACAAAACTTATAAAAACATAAAAACTACTGAAAAAAAAGCTATTTCAGCTATTAATATTCACGAATTATTTATTAAAGATTCATGAAAGTAAAGTCTTCTAGAATTCTTTTCAGCGAAAATCTATTTAATTAAAAACAGAAAATAGTTCGTAACAACTTACTATGTAGTTTATTTAATCCCACCAGTGTCAAAATACATTATACACATGCACATATATGCATATATATATATATACACATATATATACACATATATATATATATATATATATATATATATATATATATACATATATATATATACATATATATATATATATATATATATATACATATATATATATATATATATATATAAATATTATAAATATATATATATATATATATATATATATATATATATATATATATATATATATATATATTTAAAGAGAGAGAGAGAGAGAGAGAGAGAGAGAGAGAGAGAGAGAGAGAGAGAGAGAGAGAGAGAGAGAGAGAGATCCAAACGAAATAAAACAGAAATAAAGAGAATATCTAGATAAGAAAATATAAGAAAAAGGATGGAATCAAATAAAACTCGGTAACATATTATATGTACTTTTTATTGGCTGCTATAACAATCGGGGACAAAGTGTCATTTTTATCAGAGAATATATATTAATTACTTCTTCATTTAAAGAGGAATTAAGGCAGCAACTAATTCTGCTTACACCACTGAGACGACAATTATTGAATAAATTGTCAATAGAGTTTCATACTCATTCCAAAATAAGCCATCTAATACATAGGTCTCTACAAAAATGCTGAAATTTACAAAGCTTATTTACTAACCAATGTAAAGAGTATAAAACTATTAACTAACAAATGTAAAGAACAAAAACTATTTACTAACCAATGAAAAGAGCAAAAAACTATTAACTAACAAATGTAAAGAATAAAAAACTATTTACTAACCAATGTAAATAGTAAAAAACTATTAACTAACAAATGTAAAGAATAAAAAAACTATTTACTAACCAATGTAAATAGTGAAAAACTATTAACTAACAAATGTAATGAGCAAAAAACTATTTACTAACAAATGTAAAGAACAAAAAACTATTAACTATCTAATGTAAAGAACAAAAAACTATTTACTAACCAATGTAAAAAGAATCCCAACTTGAGACAAGCAAACTTCACAAGCCAAATTGAGTGAATAGCGCAGTAACGTGTAAGATTCACTTTGCATTACAAGACCATTACAATTGAGGTAGATGGCTCAGAAGTTACGCTTGGCTGACCAAAGCAATTAATATTCCAATGAGACAAATTGACGCGCCGAGAGAGAGAGAGAGAGAGAGAGAGAGAGAGAGAGAGAGAGAGAGAGAGAGAGAGAGAGAGATTAGAACAATTTTGCATAATTAATTGCATTTTAATCTAATTTATTGCTAGTTAAAGATGCATTTCCTTGCCATGAATGTTAATGAGTTACGTGCTATGTCTTAGACGTCTTTTAAGCATTGGGGAAATCACGTCTGCCTGAACATAAATGTCATACAAAACAAATCTACATTAACAATCATAAATCAACATTAATAAAGCACAATCACATATATACAGGGTATTATATATATATTCAATATTATTCTATTATTTTATGAATATAACGCGATATATATATATATATATATATATATATATATATATATATATATATATATATATAAATCTGCAACAACAAAAGCAATAATTATAACAGTAATTCACTAAAATGACGGTAGAACATAATAATAATAATAATAACAATAATAATTATAATAATAATAATAATAACAACAAACAAATAAATAACTAAACTAGAGGGACGAGCATGAAGTATTAAAACTGTAAATATTATCAATATCAGTATTATTATCACTACACTTATTATCATGATAACTACCATTGTGCTTATCATTATTATTATCATCATTATATGAATGATTAATATCGCTTTTATTATGATTATCGTTAGTACTATTATCATTATGAGCCAAGCAGCAATTCTAGTTCCGAGCCACAGAACCAGAGTACATATAAGTAAAAAATAAACAACAAAAGAGAAATAACAAACAATAACAATGTTTTTACGTAGCATTCGTCACAATAAAACTAACAAATAAACATATCCAACAGCAACAACAACAATAGAAGCAAACCACAATACGAATCACCCCATAATCCAGTTTACATTCAAGACCCCCTTCTGGCGTCAAGGGGAGAAAGTGAATACCAATGTACAGCGCTTGTGAAACTATGTGGACCTAACCTTTGACAAAAACCATTCACAGAGGAAGTGTCACTCTGACCCCCACATGACTGATGACTCTAAACTCCCCCTACTCTCTTTTAAATATGCCCTCCCATGCCCGTCATTCCCTCATCCCAGATGAAACAAACTGAACACCCATTCACGAAACACAATAAGCCATAATTCACAGTTCCCAGCAACACAGTCGCACAGACAAACATCATTAGGGCACATGCCACATCATTCTGATGAGATCATTTCGATGAAATCAGGATTTCACGCCAATTCATGCTTATTATCATTATAAGAAACTGATAAAATCCTTCTTGCTGAGGAGATTTACGAAACATTGAAAAAAAATCCTTACTGAAGAAGTTTACAAGAGAAACACTAAAAAAATCCTCCTTACTGAAGAGGTTTACGAGAGAAACACTAAAAAAAATCCTCCTTACTGAAGAGGTTTACGAGAGGAACACTGAAAAAAAAAAATCCTTACTGAAGAGGTTTACGGGAGAAACTGAAAAAATTCTGTTTTTTTTTTTTTTTTTTTTTTTTGGAAGATGAATGGAAAAAGAATGTACTTGGCATATGAATACTATGTATAATATAAGCAATTTAAGAAGTTTGTCCAGCTATCACTTACAGCTAAAGCTTCACGGTCAAAAGTGGCCCATCTATTAGAAAAATAGTCTATAGTTTAACATGGTTATAATTCTTCTAAGTTCTGTATATCACTTTCTATTATCAAGTACGACTTGTATTATAGAATATTGTATTAAATCAATAAGAGAAGCAGAAGAAAGACAATATAAAACCCTTACTAAATCCATATGCATTTACTCATATTTATCATACTAGATAAGATCATTTACTCTACATTTAGGAATTACAATATTTTTAATGCTAACGACACCATACTTGTTTATTAGGAACAAGAACTTTTTAATATTTTCATGAGACAATAATCACTTATGGAAATAATTTATCGGGTATCTTAACAATTAGAGTCATTACTTATACCAAATTAAAAAGATTTCCTCATGAGCTTTATTTCTTTCATTCTTTAATAAAAACTACATTTACTTAAGAAAAAGTCTTATTGGGTATCCTAACAATTAGTCTCACATAGTTACTGAAAACAAACAAGATTTACTTACTCCAAACAAACCAAGCAGCAATTAAACCACGATTTCAAAACCACAATCACACATCAAACCACAGCTCACAAACGACTCTATTGAACTCCAACCAGTCCATTAACAGCCCGTTAAAACCCTGTAAGCCAAGGGATATCCTTTCTATCTCCGAAATCAACAGAATATCTGAAGAATCCCTCGCGCAATCGCGAAAAACCCCTCTCTTCGGATCCCTTTAAGATTCTCCAAAAATCTTTCCAATCCCTGAAAAATCTCTCCAGTGTCTGTTGACTTCTTATAAGACTTTTAAGTCTCGAATCTCTTAAATCACTGAATACCTCTCGAACCCTTTTTTTCGCTTTCTGAGAGTTGAGACCTTTAAATTATCTCAACAACTTCGGCTAGAGTTACTTCGTATTTGTTGGCTTTGCGCGCTTGAAATAAGAGAGGGACATCTTTTTATTTCATCTATGAGATAGTTATGAAGGATACGAGAGAGAGAGAGAGAGAGAGAGAGAGAGAGAGAGAGAGAGAGAGAGAGAGGAGAGAGAGAGAGAGAGGTAATAATAAGACTTCTTTTAGAAAAATTACTTGAGCTAATAACAAAAGCTGCATTCTTCTATAGAGAATGAAATCAGTATTGTAAAAACGAATAAAACAGAAAGAGAGAGAGAGAGAGAGAGAGAGAGAGAGAGAGAGAGAGAGAGAGGAGAGAGAGAGAGAGAGAGAGTATCAATAAAACAGACATCCCTCCCAGAGGATCTGTCTCTCTCCCAGCTACTCAGAGCCTGACACTGAGACGACTTTTGATGGACAGCTAGCCACAATCTGGTTACTATCATTGAAGACGTTAGATCGAGTGGGACGATTACAATAGCCACATCCCCTCCCAGCATCCAAAGTCTTCTTCATCTGCCAGCCCATCCCCCAACCCTCCTCAAGCCCAAATCATAAATGGCCCTCATAGAAGCGTCCCCTGCTCTTCAGTTTTTCCTCGAGTCGGTGCCAAGCCCAACACCTGATCCTATTCAGAAGTTGCAACGTTAAGAAGCGACCTGACAGCTTACGAGATCACATTGCCGTAAGGGTAAGCAGAGCCAATAACCATTACGGAAAGGAAGCCAAATGCTCAGTTTTCCTTACGAGGACGTTTTCGAGATCTTCCTTGTGGGGAGGGGGGGGGGGGGGGTAATCTTCAGGTGTTAGAAAACGATCACCATGGAGGAATGTATATAATTCTTAGTTTAGAACAGTTATAGCTGGACTCCAGCCACTTATTGGAGCTTTAAACTTTAACGACGGAGGTAAACGTCAAATGCAAACGAAAGTCATAATAGAGTATAAAAGTAAGACTTGAAATACAATGAAAATCTGAATAGACTACTCATCAAAGGTCTTAAGTTACTATATATTTCAAATCACTAACAAATACTATTAGCATTCAATTCACCGAGAATATAACTACCATTAAGGTACAGTTGGACATAAGAGTACCTGGTACTTCTTGCTCCGAAGTGCAATCTGTCACCAATTTTAGTTCGCCGCGAGTAACCGAACAGATAGTGTAGGAAATACGGCAGAGGTAGTTGGAGGAGATAAAAATAGGAACTCGCCACGCAGTAAGGGTTTGGTTGGGTACACTTCAACGCGAGGATTATCAGGAATTGCTCTGTCCAACTGTACATTCCTATGAAAATATATCGCTCTATATACTTCTTTTTTTTTTATAAACCATCTCAGACTGGGCAGCTCCTACCTTTCACAAATACTTTCCCCATTAGTTAATCTGAACTAAGCTAGAATCTAATTTACTCATTAACAATTAGCAATTTGAATCATAATAAACAATTCGTGTTGAAGACTATCTAACCATAACTCTGTACTACATAAATATATCATTTGATTATGGGTTGATTAATTTATATCCCGAGGACGAGAAAAGGTTAGATAGCCTTTAGCTAGTGTACAATCCATTCAAGCATAAGCCGGTACAACAACAACAACAACAACAACAACAACGATAACAACAACAGTTCCACCTAAAATTGATGGTCCTGACTTCTAATTTCTGATTAAAAAAATGTTTAATATGTAAATAAATCAAAACCAAATCAATACATTAAAAAAAGTTCCCATCCCACATTTGAAAAAAGGAACGAAAAAAAATATGATGGATCAAAAACATCCAAATTAAAGCCCAGAAAATTGACACTTGAAATACCGAGAGCGACGGCCCATCAGGCAGAAGAGATAAGAGATGATGGGATATCCCATGGAAATGGGATTCAACTCCAGAGTAGACAGAGTGGAAAGAGGAATAGAAAATAGCTTGATAACGATTGGTAGGGTAGATACGAATTTTCACACATAAACAAACATGTGAATGAAAAACTTGATGAAAAAAATATACTATTGGTTAAATAAAGAAAATTGGGGTCAAAAGTTAAATGTATTAAATCAAATTGAGAAAAATCTATTGATAAAGTAAAAGGATGAATGAGGAAAAAAAGCTATTTATAGAAACTTTTAAAAGGTAATAAAACACGACAAATCAACATTAATAAATAAGATGAAGAAGAAGTATGCAGCAAAATCTCGTGAACAATTCGGAGCACAGAATAAAATTTAGGGGATAATAAATTTCCCTAAAAAATAATAACAAATAACGAAAATGAAAAAAAAAAATCAATTAAACATGACCCAAAGACAAAAAAAATTATAAAAAATCTAAAACATAAAAACATACAAACATAAAATTGCATAACAACCAAAATGACAAAATACATTATAAAGACCCAATAGAATAAGAAAATCTAATGCACAGAAAACATGCAAATCAATATACAGTAAAGAGAAATAAAAGAAAATAAATAAACAGAATAG
>NC_090745.1:23987200-23992200 GCF_036898095.1 Palaemon carinicauda
AATATTTATCAGTAATAGATAGAAAACGAACAAATACAATGTCACAGTATATATAAATATATATATGTATATATATAAAATATATATATATATATATATATATATATATATATATATATATATATGTGTGTGTGTGTGTGTGTGTGTGCGTGTGGAGAGAGAGAGAGAGAGAGAGAGAGAGAGAGAGAGAGAGAGAGAGAGAGAGAGAGAATATAAGACATAACTGTACGAGACATTAACCAACTGGGTCCAAGCTTGAAAACAAAGCAAGACCCGGACCTTGGCCACGAAGCACAGACGTTGGCAAACACCTATGGAATCTTAAAGGCCGACATGGAAATCCCATTAGCAATCCACGCATCTTCTCATAAATAAATCCCGCCCCCCCCCCCCAACGCCCACCCCACCCAAATCTCAACCAGCATCGTGTTTTCAAAAACAAATACCTCCATGAGATTCATCTCAGATCCTAAACCACGAAACAGTAATGTCACTGGTTTCGATTTACGATTAAATTGGTTCATGTTCCTTATCATGGTGAAATGGTTTATGTATCGCCTTGATTAGCAAAGCTGTATTAGCCATGGCCACATATATTGGGTTGGTTTGCTGTGAGCCGTCAGACGCAAATCTCCCACCATCACCAATCCGCACTGGCCAATGTGGTGATGAAAACTTGCCAAAACCCCTGACATGAATTGACGTGTCTGCGGCCTTTGCCCCGCATTGGACTGTAAAAGGCTGCATATGTTGTTGTTTTGTTGTTTGATTTATATCAAGCGAGTCTTTGACTTATAAATGCTTAGACATAAATAAATTGGGAAATAGTCACTGAAATTAAATTATTTTCTCATATGAATAAAACTGTAATTATACTATCAATCTTAAAAAATAGTTACTAAACACAGAGCTGGACCAAATAGTCATATTTCTGCGCAATATGAAAATCTCATTTATGCCGAAATTCGGTAACCTGACACAAAACATAATATTCATAGATATTTAACGATACGACTGAGCTCTAAATTAATTATTTACGTTATTGAATTGTAATATATATATATATATATATATATATATATATATATATATATACACACACATATATACTGTATATATATAGACAACTTCTCTACGTTTGCTAGTTAAGTTTATCGTAGGAAAACTTTACAAATTTAATCAAAATTAAAAGAAAGAAAATTTAATTAGATATAACTAGGCAAGTTAATTTAAATAATGCTTCAGTATCCTTGACAGGAGTTTCATGGGATGCTTCTCAATATCCAGCAAATATAGAGTCGTGTTTAAAACACGAATGCTTTGTGCGCACTTCTCGGCAAATGCATCGCATTTCCATATGTCTTATATACGCAAAAATAACTTCATTTCCTTGTAAATTGCTTATGAATTATTCCATCCGGCCGACGCTGCAACAATCTGTAATTTTCTCGAACCAAATTCCAGGATCTTATCTCTACCAATAATCAAAAGAAGCAAAAATTTCCGCTGACACCAAATAGAGAGGAAACATCCCCACCAAGGAATGAATGATAAAATACCCTTGATATATGACTACCGTTTTCTCCAAAAGATAAGACAAAGAATTCGCCAGTTTCCATCTAGAGAAAAAGGACGCCAATATTGTCATGTAATGGAACTGTCAAGTGCCGACCAATTTGAGTAAATGGTCTGTAAAGACAATAGGATGAAATTGAGAGGGGGAAGCACTTCAAAATTCGACAAGGGTCATCATAGTTAGGAAAGCTGGGAAAGGCAGAGTTGGTGGTGAAAATCTCGAGAATAGGCATATGAAAAATACTGAGAGAGAGAGAGAGAGAGAGAGAGAGAGAGAGAGAGAGAGAGAGAGAGAGAGAGAGAGAGAGAGAGAGAGAGAGAGAGGACTTAATATTTCTAACATGCACAGTTAGACAAAGGTATTCTTGGTACACGTAGCTCTGAAGAAATGCACCCAGCTACACCTTTCCATCTCTTCCGACACTATCTGTTTGGTTACTCGCAGGAAGTAAGGATGTGACAAGGTGCACATCTTCGGAGCGAGGTGTTCCGTGCCAGGTACTCCTGTGTCCAACTGTACATACAATTGAGCTACGAATGCCCCCAAAGGAACCCAAAGACTTGGGATCATGGGCAGCAATGAGGTGTTAGCAATTGATACCCCTAATGAGATAATCCACTTCTAACATCAAGAGGCCGACTGTCATACACTCTCGGATGAGAGAGAGAGAGAGAGAGAGAGAGAGAGAGAGAGAGAGAGAGAGAGAGAGAGAGAGAGAGAGAGAGAAACAATTAAGGGGTTGAGAAGAGATTTCTTTAAGGGCTTGGGCTCTTACAGGCCTTCCTTGAGGGAACCTCAAGTGGTCCTTTAGAAGTTTAGAGGTCTAAGGTGGTCTCTCCTGGGAGAAGCCTGAGACTCAGATTCGGACTCCGGGGAAAGAGTTCATATCTTGTGTCAGATTTTCTCAGGAGTGAAAAGATTTTTCTACCTTTTCAGTGTTCTTATTGTTAATCATTGACCCAGAAAACGAACGAGAGAGAGAGAGAGAGAGAGAGAGAGAGAGAGAGAGAGAGAGAGAGAGAGAGAGAGAGAGAGAGAGAGAGAGAATAGCTACCTAAATAAAATCCCTTCTACATAAAAGAACAGACACCTTAATAAAGAACAAGCAAGAAACAAGCTCTAGATAAAAGACGCGACTCCACGCAATAACAGCATTAAGTCTAAACATGTTTCCTCGCTTAGCTAATGCAGCCAAGTTAGCATAAACACTTCAGTCGCGTTAGCTAATCGCGATTTTATCTCTCTGGCTACGTTCCTTTCTACCTGGTGCTAAACAATGCGAGGTGTCTCGGACAGTGGAATTCTCCTCGCTAATAGCTCACACCTGTCAGTGGAAGGAAATAAAAATATCGTCAATTCTTATACAATTTGGGACATCCGCTGCCTTGGCGAAATGGGGGATTTATCAGACGTAATTTCTTCCGTCGACTCAGAGGCATAGGGGATTTATCTTTCGTGATTTCCTGCACTGACTTGGGGGAGATGAAGGATTTATCTGCTATAATTTCTAAGTGGCATCCATTTATAAGTCAGAAATATGCCATTGTAAGTGATAAATGGCTTACCATAGCATAGCAGAGAGAGAGAGAGAGAGAGAGAGAGAGAGAGAGAGAGAGAGAGAGAGAGAGACCATAGCAGAGTATACATCAGACAGACGGACGTTATATACTTGAAACATTCGGATAACAACCTTATCACCTGATGAACCATTCAACCTTAACATTCATTTCCTTGTCCGGGATCGATATGTCGGAATTTTCAATTGAGAGTCGAGTAACACAGTAGAGAGAGAGAGAGAGAGAGAGAGAGAGAGAGAGAGAGAGAGAGAGAGAGAGAGAGAATTGCCGCTGGCAATGGTCTCTTACACACTTTTGTGTAGTAGCTTTTTGTCTGAGGTGAGACATCAAATCTATTTCAAACGCATAAGAACATACAGAAAACGTCTTCCTCTGACTCGAGCTATAAACAAGACAACAGATGCTCCTAAGCACGGCCATTCCCTCGCAGTATTTTCAACGTCGCTTGATATTTGAGAACAGAACAATGTGCAAAACGTTTTTACCAAGCAATGATCTAGAGAGAGAGAGAGAGAGAGAGAGAGAGAGAGAGAGAGAGAGAGAGAGAGAGCTGGTTCATGGCTCTCGAAATACCAACACTATAAAATAGCCACAAGATTGCTTCAGCAGATACTGAAGATAAGTACATAGGTATGTATGCAGCGTTCCCTGCACGTAGGCGGACATAAGTTGAATGCAAATGAAAGAATCAATATCAGAATTGCCGAGATGAACTGTGCGTGTAATATACATACAAAAATACATACACACTATATATATATGTGTATCAATATTTACGCATATTACGCCTAGTCTAATAAATACATGCACAATACACACACGTTTCCACTGTCTTAGGTTAGAGTTATCTTGCTTGAGGGTACACTCAGGAAAACTATTCTATTGATTCCTTATTTCCTTTCCTGACAGGGCTATTTTCATTGTTGGAGATTCTACTTTACTTACATAAAGGGCTACTTTTCCGGTCCTATACTGCAAGGGAACCCTACTCTCTACAGGACCTTCATAGTCATTTTATCATATACATTCCTTAGGGGTTCAGTATTTCACACGGCATATGGTTCGTTTATTGTGAAACATCCTGCTTTTCCAACTAGGGTTAAAGAGCTCAGCTAATAATAATAATAACAAATTTATTTGTACGTGTATAATAATAATAATAATAATAATAATAATAATAATAATAATCATAATATATTCAGCAGTGCGTGTCTTAATATTTACGCACAGAGCCAATTTTTATATTAAATGCACAGTACATGCCCATGAGCCAAATCACACGTGTAAGCCTCTCCTTCTCTCCAGGATTATACATCTTACAAAATACTCAATGTCATAAAAACTCAATTAGAAACCAATGAAATTACTGTAAACAATCATCTGAAAATTTAAGACAGGACAGATTGGTTTTATAACTGGCATCAAAACAGCTACTCGTGCTAGGTAGTTCCATAGTAACAAATGCTATATTACGTTATCACATAGAAAATCAATACATATGACCATATATTTTAAAGAAAATACTCTTTGTATATAAATTATGCCGAAATAAAGAATAATTTTGTTATTATTATCATTACTACCATTACTTTAGTACGTGACCCATCAAAAATGACGGCTAAGTATTTCAATAGATATGCACACACCCACGCACACAGATGCAACCCTTCCCGCCTCCACCCCGTTACTACATACAACACGACAGTTTTGGAAATTTGCGGTTAATTGTGGTTTCAAAGTGTACCACTCAAGGTACACCCACTCACCAGGGTATGACTACTACATTCCCCCTCTACGCTGCTGAGCGTGACCGGATATATATATATATATATATATATATATATATA
>NC_090745.1:23999700-24002200 GCF_036898095.1 Palaemon carinicauda
AATTTCTATTCAACGATTCTCACTGTCTTTTCACTCTTTCGGAATCTTAAGCCAAAGCAATATCATTAATTAAGACACTCGCGTTACACCGACTTCTCTCCCATATTTAATCAATCTCAGAAAGTTCCTTCCATTCATTTATCAGCTAAATCGAATTCATCACGGGGTTCAACTTCATCATTCATTATTCCATTAACTTTTCATATTCATCTTATTAGCGTCTCGATGATTGAATTTTATATAGTTAAAGGATATTGAAACATTTTGGGACAATGGAATAAAAACTAATGATATTATTTAGAAATGATATACTTCTGAGTAGAATGATTCGTTCATATAAAATAAAAAAAACTCAATTACACGGAAAACTACAACGTTTATATATATATATATATATATATATATATATATATATATATATATATATATATGTGTGTGTGTGTGTGTGTAGGTGTGCGTGCGTATAACTATTTCCTGTGTTACACTGTTAAGATGTTTACACACACACACAAAAAAAAAAGAATTAAAGGTATGTTCAGCTATTTCCCTCTAGAAGTGAAAAACTAAAGCAATAGGCCATTAACTTATAAATTTTGTAGTGTGTAATTATATAATCACTATCCTGTGTTTGGGATTACTCCAGATACAATGCACGTGCGTGCACACAAACACTCATATATATATATATATATATATATATATATATATATATATATATATATATATGTGTGTGTGTGTATATATATATATACATATATACATATATATATATATATATATATGTGTATATATATATACATATATATATATATATATATATACATATATATATATATATATATATATATATATATGTATATATATATATATATATATATATATATATATATATATAATATAAAATTTGGTATATGAGCCAGTCAAGCTCTTGCTTAAGAGTGCAATAGGATCCCTAGTCCATTATAGATGTTTAGTGCCTCAAATGAGCAATTTCTTCGTTCCCTCGTCCACATTACCATGTAATGGACACTGCGGCCTTCTTCCTTATTAGTTTAAGGATGCTTGCTAAGGACGGCGGAAATGGAGAGAGCAAGACAACGGAAACTCCGAAGCAGTTTTTCCAGCCATAAGTTGACGCCGGATGGTCGCCTGCTTCCTTTTTCGTTAAATGGGTTTTCGAGTTTTAATTAAGTAAGAACTTTTTTATTTTCTTTATTTCAGGCTCGTAATGATACTAATAATGCCAGGCAGTGTAATTATATTTTGCGTATGTACATGCATTTCCTGTCTAATTTGAATGTGTGATGTTTATTTGTCTATATTATTTTTGTTGTGTGTTATAGAATTGGATATTCTAAACAGCTCTCGATACGATCCCTTTTGTGTTATTTTAAATATTAATTACTGTTTCCATTTATTTTGGATACATTTATTCCCCTTTTTAGGATATGCGACTTGTGAAATGAGTTTATGTATTTGGACCGTTGTGTAATTTTATAATATTGTATTGACGTTTCTGTGGAGAATGGTCAATAAAATATCTATCTACAGAGCCATTTAACTAATAATTCACTCTCTCCTAAACATTTACAAACAACAAATGCAACCTTGTTTCTAGTCCACTGCAGGACAAAGGCATCAGACATGTCAACTCATATCTAGGGTTTGGCCATTTCATCTCCACTCTGGCCAGTGCGGACTGGTGGTGGTGGGAGATTTCAATTTAAATCGGTCAAAACAAACAAACCTCATGTGGGTGCCTGAAAAACATTTTCACCATGAAAGCATGGTATTATTGTTAGTTTAAGGATATCTACTTTTAGTAACTATTAAACATAAAACGGGATATTTTCCCGAAATTCTTTTCCATAGTTTTTCTAAATATCAAAATAAATAAAATATCCTATTTCTTTCCATATATCAAATCTCTAAAAGCCACATGAAGTCTATAACATTCTTTTCAAGAATCACTTTTTTCATGGTCATTTTTCTTTTGATTTTTTCCTTTCTACTTGATACAATTCCCTCCAAGAAACTGATTCCTTTGACCTCAAGTAAGTATTATAATGAGATACTCAAAAGGATCTTTTTACGATCTCAAACGCTTTGTTTAATGTTTTCATTGTTTAATGAAAAGGGCGTTTCCCCAAGATCATCACTCCTCTGTTGTGTGTGTAGAACCCAGTTAGACAAAAAAAATCTTAAAACAGAGTATCGCAATTTATGTAATCTTATCGCTTAGTATTATATTTTCATTTCTATTGTTTTCTGTATTTAAATTAGCAGGCAGTTTGTAGATATGAGTTTTCCCTTTACCTATTTAAGAAAAAGAAAACACGAATTTTTACCTACATTTCCCCTTACCTATTAGAAAAAATACGCAAGTTGTAGCTGAATTTCCAGTTAACTATTAAAAGAAATACACAATTTGTAGCCGAGTTTCCCCTTACTTATTAAAAATTAAATAAGGAATTGGTAGGGAGTTTTCCCCTTACCTATT
>NC_090745.1:24007200-24013106 GCF_036898095.1 Palaemon carinicauda
AATTGTGTGGTAAAAGACCCGACAATGAAAATTTGAATTAAATTATTTTATGGATTATCTTGCTTATTTCAATGAGAATAAAATAAAATATAAACCCAAAACGCAGGGAAAATAAAACGATTCCAGAAAACGAAGATCCAACACAGACTAATATTAAAATGAATAAACTCTTCCAAAACGAAGCCAGAACCAATAAAATCAAAATCCGAGAAGATAAATCAAATACAACCAGTTTCATACATTTCCCCAATATTACACATCTATCCTCAGGAGTCCAGTTCCCCTCTTTCCAAGACGCAAGGGCAACCACAGCCAGAACCGTCGAGGGGAACGCTGGGGTAGAGAAATGTACCGAATTCTCGGATGCTCCGAAGAGGAAGAGGATGATAGAAATAAATGGATGAGAATAAGATTCATCTCTCCATTATTCCCCCCATTTAGTTGCATGGTCTCTTCCCTATATTTGAGCAACCCCCCCCCCCCATCACCATCCAGTGCACCTCCAACCAAACACTTAAATTTCCCCCCTTTCCACGTCAACGGTGCGGAAAGTAATTATTCTTCGGTGTTTCTTGGAGGAACTTCAGCCACTACGTGGATGCCTTTAGATTAATTCATTAATTTGTTGAATATATGTTTTGGGTTCAAATCTGTTGCAATATACGGTCAATAGTTAGAAAACAGATATTAATATATGTAAACAGTCGAAAAACTAACAGATGTTAATTTGGTAATGCAAGAATACCAGTCAAAAAATGTTAAAAACAGTTGCCTGTAATTATACAGACATAAATAGAAATTAAATACACACATGCACACACACACACATTTATATATATATATATATTATATATATATATATATATATATATATATATATATATATATACATACAGTATATATACATATATATCAACATCTAAGATAATGGGTTTTAAGAAACCACGGAATGGACGTCATAAAAGAAATAAGAGCCAAACTTTTCACGTTAAAGAGAGAGAGAGAGAGAGAGAGGAGAGAGAGAGAGAGAGAGAGAGAGAGAGAGAGAGAGAGAGAGAGAGAGAATTCAATACAAAAGTATTTACCAAAGCACCTCTTGCTGTGATCCAAATACCATATCCAATTAATCCGTAACACCGACGATCCAAATCTTTAATCACCACTCCAAAGATATATAATATACGCGCACGAACAAACGCGCACACAAACCTGAAACATACAGCTCGGTCCGACGATAAAATTCCCGTTTGCCATCCAATAAAGCTTTAAAACCAACCGATAGGGGGGCCATAACGATGCCATAACAATACAAAACGTATGATGTAATGAAGGTTTTTGATATAATGCACTTGTGGTTTTTAGGATGGATTTTGAAACGAAGCGCCAATAACATGATAAACGATGACACCGGACGAAGGTAGAATGATAGGCGAGGATGATCGATGGAGGATAATGATGTCAGCGATTGAGATTAATGATAATTTTATTTACTGAATTATCATATCTACACAGGCAGCAGCATTAGCAGCAGCGCCGCTGCTCCTTAAACTAACACCGTGAGACTCGAGATTAGCTTCGGGATGTCTTAGCTATAATCCGGATCTAATTCGGGAGTTTAAAACGGAGCACTTTGAAAACGTTCTTTCTCTAGCTGCTGTCGTTTTTCCTGACTTACAAAACTTTTTATAAGCCTTGTCCCTTTAATGGGCAGCTCTATCACAGCCTCCTTCCTACCTTCACTGGGTCAATTTGGTCTTAAGATAGGAAATTTAACAGGTATCTGTATCTATTTAATTTGGGAGGTTGAAACGGGACTCTTTAAAAACGCGCTTTCCATAGATGCTGTTTTCCTTTCCTTATTTAATAACTTTTTACACCTCTTGTTCCGTAAGAGTTAAGAGGAAACTGTATCCCAGTATCTATCCTCTTTCCACTGGTTCAATTCAGTCATGGGATAGAAAAAATGCATTCGGTATTTATGTTACTTTTATAAATCTGGACAAATTCTAGGAAAAATACATATCTATAGTTCGTCAGGAAAAAGTATTGCAGAGAAAAATAAATTCATAAAAGATATATGCTTAAATTTATTTCATAATTCGATGATCTCATTTTATATCATCTGGAAAGCAAAATGTCAATAATACCGGTAAAAAAAAAAATAAGTTGATTCCAAATCTCCCTCAACCACACAGGAAAAGGTTCTACTCCAGAAATTTAGTGTAACATTTTCTTGGGATTTTAATTTTTCTTCTTTTTTTCTTTTTTCTTTTTTTGCCAGCTCAAGAGGAATCTAGCAAATTTCTACGTGACAGAAATAACTAAGCCTTTTTTTCTGCAGATTTGGCTGGTAATTCTTTAAGCGTTGGACCGTGGGTTAGACATAGCTGAACAATTTGAAAAGGTAAAAATCAAATGTTCTTACTGACTAGAGAGAGAGAGAGAGAGAGAGAGAGAGAGAGAGAGAGAGAGAGAGAGAGAGAGAGAGAGAGAGAGAGAGAGAGAGAGAGAGAAATTCTTAATATACTGTATACATACAGAATTAAACAAATTTCTTGAGAAAAGACTAGAGGGCACACAAAATGCAACATTTTCTCCAAGAACTAACAATCCAAAAATTATATGTCACAAGTAATTTATATTTCTAATGGAAATTCTAATGATACTTTAGCAGATTAAGAATATCTAAACTTTTTACTCAAATCAGGGATCAACTCAACCCCCTTATCTATAAGTTTTACAGCTATTTTAGTAATTTTTCGAAATTAAAAAGACACTCTGATGATCTAAGTACAAACACTGACAAATATAATGTTTGCAAATGTCACAATCGATTCTATTTCTATTTAAGACAATACTCATTCATAAACCTTTTGACTATGTTGTCTATTTGTTCATCTTCAATTATCATGTTTATTCGTTCACTTTAAGCAAGCATGAAACATCTTATGCAACTTAAAAATCGATTTACAGAGAAAAGGAGCTCTCTCTCTCTCTCTCTCTCTCTCTCTCTCTCTCTCTCCTCTCTCTCTCTCTCTCTCTCTCACTCTCTCTCTCAAATAATTAATAAAACCTGGTTAATATGGCGAAAAAGTAAAACAAATAAAGGTCAAAAACTAAAATAATGGAATACAGGTCTAAGAATTTGAATAAGAATAAAGGTCAAAAACTAATAATAATGAATACAGGTCTAAGAATTTGAATAAGAATAAAGGTCAAAAACTAATAATAATGGAATACAGGTCTAAGAATTTGAATAAGAATAAAGGTCAAAAACTAATAATAATGGAATACAGGTCTAAGAATTTGAATAAGGAATCATTATTTTATATGATCAATATAATAAAAACAAGTAAAATTATAAACTTGATATTAATAAAATTGTTGAAATAATACTTACAAATTATGGGCCAACCTTTGAAAGGAAATAGTTTATAATAAAAAAAAATCATAATTTACACGAACACTATAATTCTAATGGAATATTGAAAAATAAATCTTTTTCAACTAAGTAATTAAATATCAGAAGATCGATAAAATATATTAAACCATAATAAACAAAAGTAAAAAAGATAATTAGAATACAAAGACATGACGAGAGAGTCTTCCTAGGTAATTAAATATCAAAAGATCTTGAATATATTAAACCATAATAAACAAAAGGAAAAACTTTAATTACAAAACAGTGACACGACGAGTGTCTTCGCAAGTAATTAAATATCAGATCTTTAAAACATATTAAACCAAAATGAACAAAACGAAAAACATAATTAGAATATATTTACCATAATGAGTAAAAGCGGTAAAATGAGAAGAAATAATTTAAAAAGAGAAAAGGATGGAAGAGGAGCTACCTCGTGTAGTCCTCCACTCCATCCAGGCCAGAGATAATTGGGCGTGAAATGAGCTCTGCTTAAAGCTTTCCATCGGTTAGGGTAGCTTGGCCGGAGGGAGATGTGCGGAGGGAGGAGAGTAGCCCTGCCCTTGAAGGCTATGCATAATATTATTAATATTGTTGGGAAAGTTGTAAGGACATTCTAGATCAGTGCTAAACCAGCACTACTGGAAAAAACAATTATTTGTATATCTGGTTTATATATTAATGAACAAGTGTGGTTTTATATATATATATATATATATATATATATATATATATATACATATATATATATATATATATATGTATATATATATTATATATGTATATATATATATATATATATATATATATATATATAATTGCCCAACAAGCGTGTTTGTAGTAGTTAGGGAAGAGGGGAGGGAGTAGGAAGGGTGGAATCAGTGTGCATATCTATCTAAATATACAGCCGTCATTTTTGACGAGTAGCGTAAACTAGTTTTTATATAATTCTTAACGTTTTTACACAATCCTTTAACAACAACTTCAATAAGCGTAAACATTTCTTTTAGAATCTTATTACACTGCAGTGATTGCACGAGTTGAGTTGCACACATATATAAACGTCACACTGACAAGGGGTATCATTCACTGCCTTGCCAACAGATGTACAATGGATTACCAGGCAATAAACGACAGTTATTTGCCATATACACGCGTGTAATTTCAAGTCTCTCGCTGGTGATGAGAGGTTGATACTCGCTGAATCACGTGAATCTTTTATAGATATGATATACTGATGTTAAATAGGAATGAAAGGAAAGAGAATGAAGGAATAGCAAGATTGAAAAATGGCGGAGACACACAAAACGTAAAAATGTGAGGAATAATCGTTTTTTATATATATTTTGTCCTTGTTGAAAGAATCAACGAGGATAGGATAGTACAAAAAAAATATGTGTTTAATTTATAAGTGTTTAAGAAGAAGGCCTAGGAGAACACATAAAAGGAGATGTATAGACATAAAGGGATGTATAGATTGTCAAAGGCATTCGAAAACAACAAACTTATTATACAAGTCAGTTTATCAAATTCTTGCAATATCAGCAACTTATGACAACAGCAGTACTATTACTACTAATACTAACAAAAATAATGTCTCTGGTTTTCGATGAATGAGAGAAATACCTAACAACTTTTATGTGATTTTTTTACTCACTAAAAAAAAATCATAAAGAAAAGAGAAAACCTTATACAATTTAAATTCTCCTAAGTCACAATCATACAAAGTGATATATGGACAATTAGTCCTTTTAGTAGATAATAGAAATAATTAGTACATGAAAAAACATTAAATCCATACACTACATTAAAAAAAAAAGTTGAACAAGCGACCGCATAAACAACGCAAAGAATTAATCAACGGATTTAAAATTAATCTTTGTATCTATTATGAACATTTGCGAGTGGATTAAATACTAAAACGAAATCAAATAAAGCAAACAATCAACAAGTACTGATACAAGTGACATCACATCACGAGGGGCCACTGAGGTCGAGGTAAAGAAACAAGCGAGACCTTTCCACTCTCTCCCACACATACTCACACCAGTTGCCAATAGCAATTGGCTGGTGTAATATCACATGTTCTACAAGTCATACTAGTCCCCTGACAAGCCACGGGGATAAACTCATCGTTCCTACCCTCTCATTCGGTTACTTTCTCTCTCTCTCTCTTCTCTCTCTCTCTCTCTCTCTCTCTCTCTCTCTCTCTCTCTCTCTCAAGACAGAATAAGACAAACATACCTATTATCTATATTGATTTATCTATCTATCTATCTATCTATCTATCTATATATATATATATATATAATATATATATATATATATATATATATATACATATATCTATATATATATATAATAAAAAGATAAACAGCCAATTAAGTTCATACTTATATTTTTTCTGTCGAAATAAATCTTGTTTTTTTTTTCCGGAGAAAAAATAATACTTGAAAGATTTTCAAAAAAGTTTACCTTCATAAAG
>NC_090745.1:24013606-24018606 GCF_036898095.1 Palaemon carinicauda
GGGAGAGAGAGATGAGAGGAGAGAGAGAGAGAGAGAGAGATAGTTCAATCTGCAATAGGTGTCACTTACTTCATAATACTTCCTTTTGGGAGGAGACGATTAAAACGAAACTAAATCTCCCGCACTAATTTCATTTTTGTTTTCATTTCTTTTTTTTCCATGAGATTAATCAAGGGGAGTTTCTTTAATGAATTACTTTCTGGAGCTTTTAGATGGGGGTGGGATGAAGTCTCCTAAATTAAGCCGACGTCCTTAGCCTTAAATGAATCTAAAGACTTTTTACTCTCTCTCTCTCTCTCTCTCTCTCTCTCCTCTCTCTCTCTCTCTCTCTCTCTCTCTCTCTCTCTCTCTCTCTCTCTCTTTGTACTGTTAGGAAGGGCCATAGAAAAGGATTAAGCCTGAGAAGAGGAAATTGCAAGAGAAGATAAGAATATGAGAGAATTGAAAGGTATAGAAGTGAGATATCTGGGAAAGAGAAGAGGGAAATTGATAAGAGATAAGTAAGAGATGCTGGCATAAGAGAGAGGGAGGAAAGTAGGGAAACTAAGAATGGAAGAATAAGAGGAATGAAGGAACGAGGGGAGAACAAGAGAGACAGAGACGGACAGATTAGGGAGACCATCCAGAGAAGGGGGGTGTCTGTGGAAGTGATAGATGGCTTTTTGATTACGCTAATACAATATAATATAGCCCAACTTTCTCTTACGGGGACCTCTTATTGATTTCCCTCATTCGTCTCACTACAAGGCCGTTCTTCAAGTCCTTAAGGACTAACGATTTCATCTCGTTAAGTTGGCGTCTTTATCACCGGTTGACATTTGCATATGATGAGAAACTTTCAAAATTTAGCCCAGTTATTAGGCAATTTCTTAGCAATTTGCAAAGAAACATAGGTTCATCATAGTCTTTGGAAAGATTAACTTTCGAGATACGAATACACTAATAGAACCAATAATCTGGTAAATGAATATATGTTAGTAATGAATGAGGGCATACATCATAATATTTACTTCAGAGTAAATAACTTTATTTGTCAACCACATATACTGTAAATACAGAAATTTCATATATTGTTCTTTTTCAAAAATCGCCTTTTCCCCCTTTGGAGGGAATGACGCAAAAAGAGTACAGCCTTTTGACTTATCAGAAAGTCTTTTGGAGTGAGGTTGCTAGCCCAGCCCCTTTGTGGTGGCCTACTGTCATCTGCCGGACTGGGGTTAAAGTATCGCTCATGCTCAATAGTTTCTTGTCGTGTCTGCAATCGCACCTTCTTGTGAGCTAAGGATGGGAGGTTTAAGGGAGCCTATAGGTCTACCTACTTGGTCCTAGCATGGGTGGAGAGGGGGCTTAGGCGCTGATGATAAGTATATATGGTCAGTCTCTAGAGCATTGTCCTGCTTGCTAAGTCATCGTCACTGTCCCTTGCCTGATGCTGTTACCTGTTCCGAGCTAGGTGAATTTGGTCCAAGAAATCATTTAAAAGAAAGCAGTATCGAGTGACTCCATCCTGCATTACATCTAGATTACTATCATTACTATTATTATCATTCATCGTCATAAGTTTTTCTCTTCCTTTCATTAGATAAAGACAAATTTTACTTCTCGTTATTCTATGGTCGCTTGACTTTAACTTGTTTAACGCTTACATCGTTTTAACTAAATTAACTTTTGAGTAAAAATAAAATCTATGTTTTTCGTTTCTCCATGATCATCATTACATACACATGTATACAGTTATACAAACAGCCCAACAACTTGGACGTACACACACACAAGTTATTTGTAAAAAAAAATACCTACGAACTTCCCAGCTAAAAAAAGAAAAAAAAAACCATTTGGCCATTATGAAAACAAAGGAAAACTGAAAAAGCAAAAGTGAGCATATTTCCATTTAAGGGTTGGCACGCCTAACTCAAACGCACCTGACCACAAGAGCCCATTCCTATAAAAACACGGCCAAGAACTCGAAAGAAATGAAATTCTGTTAAAAGGAAAATTTCTTCTCAATTTCCTGGAGCCTCTCTTTCTTTTTTTTCCCCCTTGCCTAAGCTCACTTAAAGCTGTTTCCGACTTTAACTCTACAATTGTGTTTTTATATATTTAAAATTTACCTCTTTTCCATACTGGGGAGTTTCAGCTACTATACAAGAAACAATTTCCATAAATATATTTCCATTATTGTATTTCTGAAATAAAATATTAGATATGTTATTATTTTCAAAATTTTGCCTCCGCAATAAAATGACTATAAATTCAAAAATAAAGATGAGGATGAAGCAGAAAAATTAGTCAAAATAATCCAGCAATCCAGCAAAATCTTATTTTTTTCTACAAATAAGACAATCTAATGATGGAAAATATACCAATTACTTGATAATTTTCATTATATTCCGACAGACTTAATTTCGTGAAGTTGTCATCGTTTTAAAATGCTACTTTTATCACAAAAACACTGGAACACACACGCAAACACATATTATATATATATATATATATATATATATATATATATATATATACACATATATATATATATATATCATTGCCTATTAAAGACAAACGTAAAAAAATACTGCTCACCTAAAACAATTTCGAAAAGCACCAAATCCGTCAAAACCTAGCCAGTCATGAAATCCCAGTCAGTCCGCCAAACATAAAAATCAAAAGCTACTTGAAAATACCTTAACTCATGAACAATATGGAACTTGTACCAACAAACTTCAGCTTTGGAATAAAAAAAAAAAAAAAAAAGAGAAACTAGGCAGCTGTACAATCAACCGACGTCTCTCATAATCCTACAATAAAGGAAAACCAGAAACCATGGAACAAAATATTCCTTTTTAATCCGATTATTCCACGTGGCGGCGAAGTAATTCCGACAAAGTTAACAATGCGCTATTCCTCGCCCAGTTCACCCCATTCAATTTCAACTCGAATAACTGGAGGGATAATATCCGGCGCAGGAAATATTTCACTGATTCCGTAAGTGTATCAAAACCATTACTATAATAATCTTTATATCAATAATATCTCGAAAATATTTCACATATTCTAAAACAAAGATTCCCAACATGTACACCCAGTGGTACGTTTTCACTCTTCAGGGGGTACATTGGATTATAGAGAATAGCCAGTACTGCATAATACAGGAAGTAATCTGCAATGAGACTGAATAATAAAATTATATAGCAATATCTATTTCATAGTTACTACGTTTTTATTTTCAATTTTAGGGGCACACAGGTATCTATTAATATGCCCAAGGAGTACAAAAAATAAAAAAAAGAGTTGTGAACCACTACTCTTAAGCATCATAACTTCGACCACTTGTTTTAATAATGATAGTAACATTAAACATAATATAAAACTACTTTCACATACATGGAGCACACTAGAAATATCTACATCCAACTATGATCATCATATGAATCTCAAAGTTTTAACACTTCCATTATTCACAAGTTCACCTTCAATACTGCTAACACTATGGGACAATTGTATTCTTAATGCTCAACACAATTCGTCGCTGCACTATTTAAAAAATTCGCGGCCAAACCTTTAAAATTACACCATATACTACAATAATAAAAGCATAAATGAAACAAAAAAAAAACTATTATAGTGGAAACAAAATTTGCAAAACTCAAACAACCATTCTCTCTCTCTTACACACACACATACATACTTACATACTCACACATATATATCATATTATATATATATATATATATAAGACTTGAGAGAGAGAGAGAGAGAGAGAGAGAGAGAGAGAGAGAGAGGAGGAGAGAGGAGAGAGAGGAGAGAGAGAGATAATATGCTTTTGGTGATGTTACTAATTAGTTTAAATGGAATGGTTTTCTAATTATCTTTTTCAATAAAATAGAGAGAGAGAGAGAGGAAGGAGAGATGAGGAGAGAGAGGAGAGAGAGAGAGAGAGAGAGAGAGAGGAGAGAGAGTGAGAAAATGCTTTTTAAAGGCTACTAATTTGTTTAAATGTAACTGTTTCCTAATTACCTTTTTCAATAAAATGGTATGCTTATGCTTTTGGGGCGGGACTAATTCATTTAAATGTAATGGGTTATAAAAATGGTGTGTGGTGTGGTGTGTGAGAGTGAGGAGAGAGAGAGAGAGAGAGAGGAAGAGGATGAGAGTGAGAGAGAGAGGAGGGAAGAGAGAGAGGAGAGAAGAGAGAGAGAGAGAGAGAGGGAAAAGTAACATTTCAACTAGACGCAACTCCCAATAAAGAAATAGTATCCACAAACAAATATATCCTATAAAAAGAGAGTCAAAGCATGGCACTCTCTCTCCCCTGCATGACACTTACAGCTCACTAACAGCACTCGTCATGCGCGCCATAAAAAGTAATGACAGCATAACTGTCACCGCCAGACTGCGATTCTAAAAGAGCATATAAGTCATGTGTGACAGGTCTCTGCATTAACGACAGAATATGCCTCTGCGTATACTCCTGCAGTGAAATATTCCTATAAAGGCCAAAATAAACTCGGATTCAGGCGATAATGGCAGGCATAATTCTTCAAATTGCCCTCCTGTTGCAAAATTCATGAAGGCCAATTCTTTTTTTTTTTCCAGGTGAGAATTTCACATATATATAGAGGTCGAGATCCATTTTTAAGAGGAAAATTTCACGTGGATTTAAATAACGAATGTGTAAATAGCCCAATTATTATTATTATTATTATTATTATTATTATTATTATTATTACAACTACTAATACTATTATTAATATCATTATTATTACTACCTAGTTTGAAAAAGCAAGATGCATTATGCCCAAGGGTTCCAACAAGGAAAATATCCTAGTGAGAAGAAAAAAAGGAAATAAATAAACTACAGAAAAAGTACTGAGCAATTAAAATAAAATATTCTAAGAACAGTGACCACACTAAAATAGATCCTTCATATATTGCCTATAAAATGAGACTCGTGTCAACATGTTCAACATAAAAAAAAAAAAAACAATCGCTGCAAGTTTGAA
>NC_090745.1:24021106-24048606 GCF_036898095.1 Palaemon carinicauda
TAATAATAGTGAAGATGTGACGAGAGAGAGAGAGAGGAGAGAGAGAGAGAGAGAGAGAGAGAGGAGAGAGGAGGAGAGAGAGGAGAGAGAGAGAGAGAGAGTATCCTAATCCAACTACAGGTCTGTGATTGACCAGAATCCAACATCTCCTCCTCCCCCCCCCACCCCCCCAATCTGTCGGCCAAGGCAGGCGGTCTAATCACCCCCCCAAGACATTGCACCCCCGAGAAATCTCCGAGATGAAACCACCGGATAATGGATAAAAAATTACAAAATAAAAGGGAATAAGAGAAGTGTGATAGTGGGCACAATGTTCTTCTTCAGCTATAATGAAGTGAATAAAGTTTAGGCTTCTTTTTCGAAGGGGGATTCGACGATAATAATAGTGAAGATGTGACGAGAGAGAGAGAGAGAGAGAGAGAGAGAGAGAGAGAGAGAGGAGAGAGGAGAGAGAATGTTTATTCATTAAGAAATAACAACAAAAAGCCTAACACTATACAATTTAGAGAGAGAGAGAGAGAGAGAGAGAGAGGAGAGAGAGAGAGAGGAGAGACGAGAGAGAGAGAAGAGGGAGAGAGGAGAGAGATGAATAATGTTCATTTATTACGAAATAAACAAAAACACACAAAGTTCAAAACATAATTTACCCTAAAATGAAACACATTCTTTTTAACGCATTACTAAAAAAAAAAACCCAGAGCAATAACGAAAATAATCACGAACCGACAGGACTACCCCGGATGATCTGAATATTCCCAACTCCTCTTTGTCGACTAGATCCTGATGACGCAATAAAAAACAATACCAATCAACAAAACAAGTCATAAACCAGGCCGAGTTGCTGTTTTTGGAGGCGGGAATTCATTCAGCCTGCTGTGTAAATATGCAGGCAAAAGGGAAAGACAACGTACAAATACACGCACACAATTATTAGTCCGACTTCTCTATGATAAGTTATTTTACGGTTAAAGTTTCAATTTGAAATGGATATAAAGTGAGCATATATATATTATATATTAAATATATATATATATATATATATATATATATATATATATGCATAAAATACATCAGTATATATCCTTTGAGTGAGGATACCTTAACGTGGTGAAAGGGGTTTGCCTATCGCCTAGCTTGTACCCGGGTTAGGACCAACCCAAACTAGGTTGGTTTGCTGTGAGCGATCAAACGAGAATTTCCCAAACACACCAACCAGCACTGACCAGACGTGATGATGAAAACTGGCCAAAACCCTTGTCCTAGAGTGGACTAAAAACGATTGCATTTGTTGTTGTGTATGCACACCATATATATATATATATAAATATATATATATATATATATATATTATATAAATATATATATATATATATATATATATATATATATATACACACACCAATCTTTTATGTTTACACTCATAAAATCCTTCAATAAACCTACTAAAGTACCAAAAGAAAAAAGAGTAAGTGCTAACGCATTCGCCATCAACAAATCAAGCGAAAATTTCTAATTCAACATCTTACTCAAAAGCGCTTGAGGGGAACATTTCAAACAACCATCATTCAGCTGAGTTATCGAGTGTTTTTACGAACTCAGCATTGCAACATTGATAAATCGTAGTTTCAAAATACTCTTATAGTAAAAACATAAAAAAAAAGAGCATTATCTGGGGCATGATAAACATTGATGACGCTCTGCTAAAGGACAATTTTGTGGAGAGAATACCAAAATAATTAATCATATTGTAATTAATGTAAATTTTGGGTGTTGGAATACCCATGTAACCCTAAAAGAGAGAGAGAGAGAGAGAGAGAGAGAGAGAGAGAGAGAGAGAGAGAGAGAGAGAGAGAGAATGTTCACCCCGCAGGATATAGTTTATTATCTAAACAGGTAGTGAAATGGCGACAAAGATCTAATTAGTGTTGAAATACCATCAATGGTTAAAGACGTACATTGTAACCTTTACCCTTTAGGGTATGGTGAAAGTCAAACAATACACCAAGTGCAACTGCACAGGTAAAATGAAGTTGACGTTAATAAGACATTACCTATATTTCCTAATAAGAAGAAAAAGTATCTATAGTTTTTATTTTCAAGATAGTAAATAAGAAGTATAAAACTAAAGAAATTTTAGATTTAAAAAAAATATAAATGTAACTTTATATATATATATATATATATATATATATATATATATATATATATATATATATATATATATATATATAAAGAAGCTTTACAAGAACCAAAGTCCATAAAACACTGCGTGGCGAAAATTTATGAAGAAACGTAATAGACAATCCTTTATCTTAAAATTTTATAATAAGCAGAACAGGTTCCCGCCAACTACATCTTATGGAAAAGCATACGGTGTTCAATAAACTAAACTCCTAATGCGGTCCGACAACAACCAACAAGATACTTAACCGAAAGATGATGACGGCGAACGTAAAAAAAAATATATCGTCCATCTAACCACGACAATTTTATAACATTACTCGAGATCAGAATTATGATCCCCGCGCTGCTCAATCACAGCCACTTCGAGCCAGGTAACTGGACGGTCTCGCTCGGCCCTGCTTAGTTCTGGTCAATAAAACCACGCGCTTTATTGGTGGCTGTAGATATTCATTATTAACCAATCAAGTGGAAGAAAGGCTATTTAGTTGGTCTCGTACTCCTATCCCTCTCACAAGGGGATTATGAGAATTCTAAGTAAGATACGTACAATACTGTCGAATGATTTACATTATTAACCCCAGCATCTTAATTTCTATATCTCCAAAGATCAAAGGGAGTTCGTGCACCTTCATAAACAAAATGGCAAAGTACTGGACTCTACTATATACTTTTTAATCAATTCTTTCAAGATTGTTAGTTCTGAAGTCAGGATGAGAAAAGGAAAATACATTTGGAGGAGATAGAACTTTTACGAAATTTCTAAATAAATTAGGTAAATACTAATTTCTGTTTCCCCGTATTAAATAGAATTTTAAAATTTGGAAATTGTAAAATGAAGCAGAATTGCAGTTCACATGAACGGTTGATTTTTCACCCAAATGCACGTCAGATTAAAATAAATCTATATGAAGTTTCTATCGACAATACAATCAGGAAAATCCGCAAGAAAATCTTCAAGTAAAGAAAACTTACTTGATTAGTTGTTGTGATAAATATCATCGAAAATTAAAACCTCGAGTATTTTGTTACAACCGAAGTTCACTGAACCTAAAGGAATTAATACCAATGAAAAAAATCCAGTTCTAGACATACCGTTTTATCAAGTTAAATGCTGCTAAAAATGTCTAACTGTAGAGTGCGACCACAATCTCAGCAAATAAAACACACCAGACCTATGATCTTTGCAGCAATATATTCCTTAATAAGCACTTGTGGCCAACATGCTCACTTGTAAGCATCCTACATTGTCCCTTGGGGCAACGAACGACTTATAGTGGGTGGTGATACATCCATTGTGAGCCTACAGGACAGAGACTACAGTATGTCATCGAAAGAGAGAAAGAAATAACTGTCATACCACCTAAAGAAAATAACAGAGGTTGCATTTACATGAGAGAGAGAGAGAGAGAGAGAGAGAGAGAGAGAGAGAGAGAGAGAGAGAGAGAGAGAGAGAGAAATAGGAAACAGCGAGGTTACATTCATATATATATATATATATATATATATATATATATATATATATATATATATATATATATATATATATATATATATATATATATATATATATATATATATATATATATATACACACAGATAAAAAAAGAGACTTTTCTAGTTCACTGCAGGGACAAGGCCTCAGACGCATCTTTATTCATATCTGGAGGCGATTTTTCATTGATTGCTCACAACGAACCAACCTAGTATGGGTGTCCTTGACTACTATACCTAGTACGCTGAAAGAGAGAGAGAGAGAGAGAGAGAGAGAGAGAGAGAGAGAGAGAGAGAGAGAGAGAGAGAGAGAGCATCTACTGATGATTTAGCACTAATGTGTAATGTCGGCACCCAGGTAAATTGATGTGGGGATAATATAGTGGTGTGTGCCACGAGATTATCCACTAATGATTACTGCTTTTCGAGAGAATGACCGACGGAAATGTACTTCTTTAAAGGTCGTTATTACGTGGTAAAGATGTGAAGAGGAGAGGTGGAAAAAAATAAAAAACCCTCTGGTTTTTCTTGCCCTTACAAGGTAGTGTGAGAAAGTTTCGCCGAGGAGAATTTCCAAATGACAATACACACACACACACACATATATATATATATATATATATATAAATATAAATATATATATATATATATATATATATATATATATAAATATATATATATATATATATATATATATATATATATATATATATATATATCAACAAATGCAGCCGTTTCTAGTCCATTGTAGAACAAGGGCCTCAGATAAGTCCTTAGTTATGTCTGGGGATTGGCCAGTTTTCGTCACCACACTGGCCAACTGCAGACTCGTGATGGTGGGAGACTTTTGTCTGATCGCTCACAGTAAACTAACCTGGTATGGGTGGCCCTGTCTAGTACAACTTTGCTGATCATGGCGATACACAAACCCTTTTACCAAGTTAAGGCATTCCCAGTCAGAAATATATATATATACATATATATATATATATATATATATATATATATATATATATATATATATATATATCCCTTTCTGACTGTGGATGCCTTAACTTATTGAAAGGGTTTGTATATAGCCATGATCAACGAAGCTGTACTTGTCAGGGCCATCCATATATTTTGGTGATCATCGCTCCACTATTGTTGGTCTTATGTTGTTTAACTTTGCTAGTCGTTCAACCAGTATGTAGCTTTAGAGCGAACGATCAAAACGGTCTTAGGAAATAATAAAAATATAACTCGTATACAAACATAAAACTGTAAAATATATCTATATGTCAATAATAATATCGTCTCGTTGGGTATGAGTGAGTTCGATAATTTCACCAATAAGACGAAAGTACTAAATCCAGCAAGATAAAAATCATTCCAATCAACAATAATAGCTGCAAGGGGTTTTCATCAGAAAAATCGAGTCCAATATTTTGAAAGCCATCGTACTCGTGTGAGTTTATCCCAGCAGAAGTTCCTGAGTTTCAATGAAAGAACTTGTTTGGTGTTCGTACCATGTGTCCTTGGTTTGGAATTTTTGTTTTGTTTTCGTCATCTGTTTGTGGAGAGATAAAGAATATTTGCCAATAGAATGCATACACTGTTATAGGGACATTTTCATATGATAGAGTATGTATATGTAATCATACAGTGTGTAAATTGGAGTTCTATGAATATGAGTCATGTACAGTTGGACAGAGTATGTATACTTAAACATACAACGTGTAAATTGCAGATCTATGAATGTATGCATCATGTACAATTACTGGCCTACCTCGCTCCGAGAGTGCACCCTGCCATGCCGTTACTGCGCGGCGAGTTCCTGCATTTAGGTCCACCCACCACTTTTGCCCTCTTTCCCTGCAGTTTTTTATTTGGTTACTCGCCGTGCAGTAAGGGTGCAGCATAAATTCCTGTGTCCAACTATACATGCACAGAAAGTTATTTGCTCGCAACTGGGACAATGTCACTCAAGCCAGACTCTCGAGATCAGCTGTAAATTTAGCCTATAGTCACTGATTTTTGGGAAGAGACTATGAGATCTCAGCAAAGTAGATAATTTTTAGATGTATTAACGATTCTCATACTATAAAATATATTCGAATTCAGTTTATCATTCTCCGGAAAAAAAAGAAGAATAAAAAAGATGGAGTTAATATCATCTATGACATCCGAAATACTTATTCTTTTTGTAAGTGTGACCCTAAATATATATATACATATATATATATATATATATATATATATATATAATATATATATATATATATACACACACACACACACACATCATTGTGCCTTACAGAACACTTAGGGGGAAAAGCCTGAACCTAAGAACATCATACTGGGAGGGTCGTTGATGCATTAGGCTATGCCTTCTATCCTTATCTGGGGGAGAGAAAAGGGAACGTGGGTTAAGGGTTATTAAACGTATTCTTGATACCCTTAACTGTCTGAACAAAACCAGGAAATAAGGGGGTTAAACATAATATATTACACAATTCAGACAAAATAAGAGTGAGTGTAAGTTGATATCAGTGGTAATAATTGTGTCAGGTATTGTGAAAATATGCTGAATGGAAATGCATGATTTAAAGGAAATTAAGTAAAAATTGGTCTTTAAACTTCTTTTAATACTAACTGATTGATTTAAAATCGTTAAGTCTTTATTGAACTTTAATTAAAAGTATTACAAATTAGACACGCCAAAGATTAACATCACCTTAAAGTATACAAGTAGAATTTGTGCTCAGATTCCACAGCACCAAAACTATTACCGATACCAGAGTTCAAACAAGGACATCCCCCAAAACAAGTCTCTCCGCATAGTTTATATATGAAAGACGAATTTTAATTTTGTTTCTGATCTTAAGGTATTTCATATTAATCACTCATTACTTCTCATGAAGTTCATTATCATTATTTTCTTTCCTCATTGGGCTATTTTTCCCTGTTGGAGCCCGTGGGCTTATAGCACCCCTGCTTTTCCAACTAGGGATGTAGCTTGGCTAGTAATAATAATATACTGTATGCAAGAAGATTCACCCTCGAAAGATGCCATATTTAGAATCACCAAACACCTCTAAAAGGTCACAAACAAAAGCGTAAACAAAATAGATAATAAACATGCTGACCATCCCGATGCCGTGACAATGAAGCCAATAAACAAACGAAGAGTCTGTGTGCCACAAACACGTGGTGCTTATCTGTCCGCTGTCTGCGGTGTGTAACTACAGGTAACGGCCTCCCGTAAAAGGAGAGGTAATTTTAAACAGCCATAAAGAGGATAAGAAGCACTTCGCCTGAAAGTATTGCACGTAATCACAGTCATCACATTAATGACGAAAACTCGCAGGATGTTTATTTACGGCAGTGAGATGAACTCATAAGGATGCAGGGATCAGATTTGGAAGGGGAAAAAAAAAGATGGGAAAATGTGGCTATAAAGTATGAGTTGAAAAACAATATAAATAAAAAGAACATGGAAAAATTAAGGTAATAACATAAACAAAAGAATAATTCTTAAGAATAATATCACATTATGACAAAAATACCTTTGCAATGATTACGTAAAAAATACTACCACCAACAGCATTAACCAAAAGAAAGAGAACATGAAAAATATAAAGTAATAGCACAAACAATACTGATAAATCTTAAAAATAATGACAAATTATGACAAAATAAAATCCCCTTGCAACCGTAAAATAAAAACACGACCACCAACAGCACTAACCATAAGAAAAGAAAGAAAAAAGACATTGCATGGAATAAAGTAGGAGCCAAAAGAAAGAAAGGAAAGCAAGCGAGGCATTATAATGCAAGTTTAGAGTCGCGGCACTCCCCGGATGACATATCAAAGGCAGCATGAATCCCAAAACAACGTCCATTCAGCATTTAAGCGGCGTCGGGGGAACCTGTAACAAGAACCGTAAAAGGCAGCAGCAAAGACCGGAGAAGAGCTTTTGGGAACGAAGGTGCAGTTCCATTAAAACATTTAATTAAGGGACCAGCCGGGCCCAGGACTCCCCAGAAAGGCGTGACAGCGATGATGGGATCTTTCGAAGAATTTATTGGGACGGGGAATTGCAGGGGATGGGGAGAGGTGAAGAGGAGAGTGGCTATGGCAGACTACAGCACAACAGTCTTTAGGACTTCATATAATCCCATATATCTGTCAGGTTTTAGTATCCTCCCTCTCAGCATCCCTAAAGTGCTTACTCTCTTTAAGTCGGTCATTACCGTTTGATAATGCTCTTGCCTTCCTCTGTACCGGTGCGGCTCCTGAGAGCCCTTATTAAAATCTTGAACTTGAACTGGATGGGTGGGAAGGTGGGGCAGAGGGTGGATAGTAGGCGGATATAAGGTGGGCTATAGGGATGGGGGAGGGGATGGGAGGCTTGCCGGGATAAGAAGCAGAGCGTGAATGAAAAAAGTTAAAATGAGGAAGGCTATCACACTGATATTTACGGTATAATTTATTCACCATTTTCGTGGAGTGGTTGTGATGAAGGGTTGGACGATAAATAACGCTACTAATGAAAGAGCTGCTGGCTCTGGAACTACGCGTATGATAAAGCAACGGCTCTTCCACGTTTATTTATACAGCTCACATCACTACCGATAAGACGTTCAGACTTTGGTTCCTTTCAATTTCAACGTCGCCTGAGAATAATAATCACAGGGCATTCGTTCTCTCTCATGGTCAAATATGTCGATATATCTGCAGACCACACGCAAACATATAAACAGTAAATGGCCAAATAAAAATAAAGGAATATATGACGTTAAATATAAATTTTCAGTTGAAAATGAAATCAATAAGTATAGACTTTAAGAAAATAGAAAAAGAGTATCCTACAAATATATTGATGCTAACACGCCATAGAAACAATTACCCATACGTACATTTATATATCTATGCACACACTACACATTTATATGTGTAGCTATCACGACAACAATTGTGATGAGGATAATATACGTACTATAGCCATGAAAGGACGTGAAAAAAACTTTATTGGAGTTATTATTTTCGTCCTATTGGCAAGTCTGATAATATCACCAATAAGACGAAGGTACTTGCTCCAATTAAGTCTTTCACTTTTCCTTTTGTTGCCACAACACACACACACGTATATATATATATATATATATATATATATATATATATATGTATATATATTATATATATATATATATATATATATATATATATATATATATATAGATATATATATATATATATAAAATGCGCGTATGTGTGGACCACTTTCAATTTTATTTCTACATATAGGTTGAAAAGTTACATATTTGTAACGGTAAGTGATAAATCTTGTCAAGTATTTAAAGCCAATCAAAAATACCATCTTTCATCAGCCGACCCTGAAACCATCAAAGAGCAAATGAAAAGACATACAGAGATAACGCCACAAAAAGAAAAAAAAAGAAAAAAGAAAAAAAAATCTCTGGTTTCAAGATTAAAGCTACACAATTTTTCAGCTCTTAGTTCGTGATACCAAACATTTCATGTAAGGGATGCAAAGTTATGCAATATTTACACTTGCAACGCAAGTTTGTCCTTTACTGTTTATTCATTCCTGAGAGAGAGAGAGAGAGAGAGAGAGAGAGAGAGAGAGAGAGAGAGAGAGAGAGAGAGAGAGAGAGAGAGAGAGAGAGAGAGAGAGTGTGTGTGTGGGTAAAACTGCATCTATACAAATACAACTTCAACCAATTTTCGAAAAAAATATAGTATTTCACTATAGTAGAGTTCCTCCAATGGTAAAAAATATATATAAAATAAAAATGTGGACACCGGAACAGCAAGATCCAATGATCCACGTAATCCTTACCATATTTCTCAAACTTTTTTTACCCACAATTTTGTTTCACGAGAAGAGTTCTGTAAATAAACTAAAAATGAACGATTTTTATCACACAAAAGTGAAAAAAAAAATCTTATTCTTTTTAAATATTAGTAACCACTCAACTCTCTTTTTTAATCTTTTTCTTAAGGTTTGGAATAAATAATATATACCTTAAATAGATCATAAATACTGAAAAATTTAGTGAACTTTTTAAAAGTGATTTATATTTTTATAGAATACATCTCTGATCTAATTACAAACAAATCTACATTAATAGCTACATATACCGTGACCTCTATCACTAGAACACTATCAAGATCCGTCTTACGCGATGCTTAGAATAACTATGAAAATAAAATATTGCGTTATCAAAAATTCTCTTTAGCAGCATATAAAGACCAATGTTTTTATACCCCGTTTAACACCAATACTTTACTTTTATGTACACGTTTTAGAGTGGTGCTTTTCTTTAGCTTTTATATCAAATGTGTACCGCAAAAGCTTCGGACTCATTATATATCTTGGAATATTTACGCTACTGCTTCATGAAAACAACCAGGTTTCTACAAATATCTATAAATTTTGTGTTTTACGTTACATACGCATACATATGCACATAATGTTATAGTATAACATAACTCATAAACATACATTTTTACACATACAATAGAAAAAAATAATAAATAAAATTACCTCCTTATACTTTTTTATTTATTAATATTAAAGAATAAAAATCGCATTACTAAAACTTGACTCCTTGCGAATGAGAATAAAATTAATGCAATTTTGAAATCTGAGAAAAAGTCGTTTGATTAAAAAAGATTGAATCAAAGCGGATATGTTTAAATGTTCGAATATGTGTTTACTTGCTATATAAAATAAAGAAGTTTCATATTCACCTATGGAAAAATACATTTGGTACCGATGATTCTTTTTGGATGATTACAGGATATTCATATCCCATACGTCTTCGTAAATACAATATAGGGGAGTGTTTCATGCTTAGAGTCTTTCTCAATAAAAATCTACCATATGGTGTCTTATATATATATCTATATATACATATTATATATACACACATATATATATATATATATATATATATATATATATATATATTAAGAAATTATTTAAAAATAAAAAAAATTATAAAATATATAAAAGATAAATGGGTGAATAAATACAGCAATAAATTTAGAATTTGTATAGATAAAAAGATAAATAATAAAGTAAGTGTAAATTATCAAATAGAACTCTATTACCCACACAGGACATAAAAACAAGTATGCATGCCAATAATGGCACCACTTATACAGTATATGACCAATTATAAATAAGGAATCAAAAGGACAAACGCAGCTCCGTAAATATGAAATTGAATCACGGAAGGACTTTCAAAACGCGGAATCACATAAGGACTTCCAAATACGCACACACACAAACCACCATGCACCTCACCAGCAATGACTTCACGTACGCATAAAAAGAGAGGGTGGGGGGGGGGGGGCATTTCATTGCCCGCAATAAAATCCCACAATTGCCAGCAAGGGCAATCACGGAACACCCATTTAGCTAAATCATAAACACGAAAGAAAATAGGGATCAGGAGCTACGCATGGTGGGAGAAGGTGAATGCACCGAACGAATGCAACTGAAAAATGTTAATGGGCATAAGGCTAAGTCCTTCATGGTATGGGAAATAACAAATAATTCAATGAATGATTTCTCAAATATACACATACATTATATATATATATATATATATATATATATATATATATATATTACACATACATTATATATATATATATATATATATATATATGTGTGTGTGTGTGTGTGTGTGTGTGTGTGTATATAATGAAGGGAATAACACGAAGAAACAGATAAAGAGGAACACGAATACGAGAACAAATTGAAGTACAGGATATTAAAATGTACGAAAAAAAATTAAACATGTGAAGGACATGTACTGTAATGAGAATGCCAGATGATAGACGAACAAGAAGAATAAAAAAATGGGAAGGAAGAGAAGACGATGGATTGATGAGCTATGAAAATTTGTGGTCATAGATAGGCATAAAAAGACCACGAGAAGACGCTTGTGGAAGGATAGTCTGAGGCCTTTATTCAGCATGAGAACTAGCAACGGCTGATGATTGATATATATATATATATATATATATATATATATATATATATATATATATATATATATATATATATATATATATACATATATATATATACATATATATATATATATATATATATATATATATTTATATATATATACATATATATATATATATATATATATATATATATATATATATATATATATATATATATATATATATGATGTATGTATATATTACTTCACGTTTATATTGAATAGATAATATCTCAGTGACGTTCAAAACATCAAAAAACAGCATCTCTCCCGATAGTTTTTAGGGTAACAGGAAAACTGCATTTACGTTTACCCATTTATTATTTGGCGCCGACAAGCGTTTCGAATCACTTTTTTACGTGACTCAACATCAGGACTATATTGGGTGAGCGTTGGTATTACTCTTTAATATAGGTGGGGAAATTTTAAGATACAAAATAAGCTTCGTTGAAGAGGGGGACCGATCAGGATATTTTGTGAAGCCTTGTGGAAAGTCATTTATGTATTTCAATAATGAACTTGAATTCTTTTAATTCAAGCAATCTTACAGTCTTCATTTATTATTTTATGTCAAAAATATTTCTGTAACTTGAATTTTTGCCAGTGTAATTCCAGCGCTCAACCAATATAGCCCTGATGAAGAATCACGTAATAAGATTCAAGACACGTATAGATATCAAATAATAAATGGAGAAAAGTAAATGCAGTTTTCCTGTTATCATAAAAATTACCAGAAGTTAAGCTTGTGTGGAGATATGCTGTCTTTGATTTTTAGATGCCACTAAGATATTGTCTATTTTTTATATATATATATATATATATATATATATATATATATATATATATACATACAAATATATATATATACATACAAATATATATATACATATATATATATCTACACACACACACACACACACACACACACATATATATATATATATATATATATATATATATACATACATATATATACATATATATATATATATATATATATATATATATATATACATACATATATATACATATATATATATATATACATACATATATATACATATATATATATATATATATACACATACATACATACATACATATATATATATATATATATATATATATATATATATATATATATAGTGGCACTTTCACATCGCATAAACTGTGTTCAGCGATGATATACGCAATATTTAAAATAATAAAATCAAATAAGGATACAATTTCAAGGGCATCAAGGGTATTGAGCAAAGAGAACCTTAAGCTCCTGATGTTCCAAGAATTTGCATTAGCGTGTGTGTCAAGCATTACCGAACTAAAGGGGAAAAATTTAATAGTCTTCCTGCTAAGGAAAAAAAAGACACCAACAAAATATGATGATGTAGAAGAAGAGAAAGAAGAAGAAGAAGAAAAGGAGGAAGAAGAAAAGGAGGAAGAAGAGCAGGAGGATTAGAAGAAGGAAGAGGAAAAAATAATGCAAATGATAAAAAAATATCAAAAGTGAGTAAAACTGACGCTAGGAAGAATTATGACAATTATAAAGACACAAAGAACTCATAACTCAGATAGTCTAACAAGGAAAACCAAACAACAGAAGAGCACCGTTAATTAAAAGCAAACGCATGTTATTAACTTTCTATGAAATACCGTCATTAACATTATACCAAGAAACTCTGCTTTCTCTCCTTTTTGTCTTTCAGTGAAAAAATCTTAAACCCACGAAAAAAAAAAGAAAAACTTCTTAAACTCACGAATGCTACCGAATCCCTCCCCACCCTTTCTTTTTCCTTTGCCCCTGCGTACATCATTAAGCATTTTAAACATGAAAAGAAAAAAAAAAAAGAAAAAAAAAAAAATTTTCCCACATTATTCTCTTCAAAAATGGTTACATCCATGTGGCCCCATCTAGTGCCCGCCGAGAGAGACATGCCAGACTTGAAAGGAGAAAGAGGGTGATGGGAGGGGGGATGTAGCCCTTCGGAGGATGGGGGGGGGGGGATTACGTTCCTAATGGGGATAAGGTAGGATGGGGAGGATAAAAAGGTTAATGGGGAACCTCGGCATATGGGACAAGGGCGTCATGGGGCACAACAGAAATATCAGTGAGGTTGAATATCTCATCCTCAACTGGCTTAGGCTTCGGCTGCTAATGAAGGATAAGAGGGAAGGAAGTGGGACATTCTTTTATAATCATTTACTTGATAATTGCTCATGACCATATGTAAATAATGTAGTTTGAACTGTTGGTACAATGGATACTAAGATGCAATTAGAAGAGCTCCTCTATATAATAAAGAGCAAGTGTCTGGTTATATATATACATACATACATACATACATATATATATATATATATATATATATATATATATATATATATAATATATATATATATATATATATATATATTATGTATATACATCAAGTCACACTGAGCGGTATTTCCAAACGTATGACTACTCGGTCTTCCCGTCCATCGGGTAGGGGGCATACCCTAGTGAGAGGGAGTACCCCAAGAGGTACACTCGGATATCACAATCTCGAATAAATTCTCCAAACTGCCATGTTATAGTTAGGAAAGAGGGAGGAGATAGGTAGGGGTGAATCTGGATGCATCGGCGCTCGTGTGTGCATATCTATTTAAATATTTTGTCGTCATTTTAGACGTATCGCATCCACTAGTAATAATATAAGTAATTACAATAATAATAGAAATTACATGTTTTTTTATTGGGACTGAACGTATCTAACATGGAGTAAAAATATGATAAAAAAGTGAACATTTAAATTGCAGTTGAGCAAAAAGTAAACTTACAGCAGAAAATACAAACAGCGAGCAGCATCAGCTACACAAAATTTAAGGTCTCGAGTATACTTCAACAGCACACATGTGGTACTGTCGTTTCCAGCAGAACAAATGCATCACAGCTATTCACCAACAGAACACCTGTATCACAGATGTTCATTGGTCTTCATCATCACACTCATACGTGGTCTTCCTTTGTTTACCTTCTGCAAAACTTGTCTTTTGAAGATTTCAATCTAAAATGAAGATTTCAATCTAAAATTGGTAATATAATGTTAGATTATTAAATTCCTCGGTTGGCTTTGGGGACCCAGACTCTTACAGCAGATAGCTAACTTAACTGAGCGCGGTTACAATTTTATAACAACGGAAGGGTAGCCAGTAAGCAGCTTCCAAATAGGGAAAAATTCCCTATGGTGTTTATGGTATGCGCTGTGATGGAAAGCACGTATTATGTAACCTGCCAATTGCGCGAATCTTTCAATAGTGGCTGATAAAAAAATTGAACTATAGTTTCAAATCATGAATGGTGACCAATTGGTTAAATCAAGACTCAATTCTTGCCTTTTTTTTTTTCTTATCATTTAAGACTGTCGGTCAAAACTCATCGAATCTAGTTTAGTGAGAGAGAGAGAGAGAGAGAGAGAGAGAGAGAGAGAGAGAGAGAGAGAGAGAGAGAGAGAGAGAGAGAGAGAAATTGCAAAAATTACTTCAGTAAATGGCAAACACCCCATGTGAACAAAACTCGTACATTATTAGTATATAAAAATTAATGCAAAAGAACACACAAACAATCCATTTGCTCAAAAAAATTCCAATAATGGCTAATTTTTTAGTAAAAATTAACTTAATAACCCCTTCAACAATACATAAATAGGGGCTTCTACCCAGCACATGACGAATATAATCTACATGACAGTCGTACAACTTATCATGAATGGCCATTATATGTTGGTAATAATGAAACCGATGGACGAAAAATGACTAATGTATTATAATAAAACGCTAGTAGTTCGCATATTTATCATCTGCACCTGAATATCAAATGTAGCTGCATAACGCTTACCATAAATAATGGATATTCACTTCGCATAACATATAACACGGATAAACGCCAAACCACTCTCCCGCAGCACTGCAGAGAAAGTACGCATCAGTAAAATGCAACTCAAATTGCAATTAAAATCGTAAAAAAACAATAGCTCTTAATAATATATAAAGAAATATCCCGTATATCATAAAAAGTAAGCTGATATATATATATATATATATATATATATATATATATATATATATATATATATATATGTATATACATATGTGTGTATATATACATGTATATATATACACACATATATATGTATATATAATGCATATATATGTATATGTATATATATGTATATGTATATATATAATATATATATATGTGTATGTATATATGTGTATATATATACATATATATGTATGTACATATGCATATATATATACATATATATATATGTGTAATATATATATATATATATATATATATATATATATATATATATTTCCTGTCAAGATGAGCGATAGCCACTCAGAAACGACAATCTCCCACAAATTGCCTAAACTGCCATTGGTAGTTAGGAAAGGGGGATGGGTGGCAAGGGTTGAATCAGTGTTTGTGAGCGTGTGTATAACTATCTGAATATGTAGCCGTCATTTTTTGGGGGGGATATCGTACACTAGTACACACAGTTTAGATGATGCTTATATAACGGAAGGAAATACAGTCTTGGCGCATAAAAAAAAGGGATTATGGAAAAAAATAAGCACCAAACGATATACACGTGACAGCTGCCCTTCATTAATCTACATTTGGAGGCCGAACCAGACAATTCTACAAAGTCCATCTGAGTTGCATTAACAAAACCGAGGGTCAATTTGGTCACATAAGATTGAGAGGAACGTTGGCAGAAGCCGACGTCGGTGAGGAATGAGTCATTTGCGAGAACACTGAGTAATTGCACTTACATGGATAGGGGGAAAGTAGTAGGGGGTAGGACAGAAGGGAGTACACATGCCCTCCCCTTTTTTCAGAGGGAGGGGGGAGAACTAAACGTGACTGGGTAGGGGGAAAGGATGAGGTCATGGGCTCGTATATGGCATTGGGTATATGGACACAGAAAGGAATAGGATGTGGCGTGAAAGGATACGAGGCGTGTGGGGTTACCTGGTAAAAATCAAGAAATAAAAACTTTGAAAAAATACTCCATACCTTTCAAAAAAATATAAATCGCAACAGAAATTTGTAAATATATATATATATATATATATATATATATATATATATATATATATATATATATATATATAATAAGGTTTCAAATTATATTGCTACAAAAAAATAAACAGCTGCGTCTAATGTATCCAGAAAATACCTCGCACGAAAAAAATAATCTATTAAAAATCGCTAATAACGGACACCATGTTCCACAAATCAAAAATAAGAAACACAAGTTCAACCACCCAAAATACAAAGCGTATTGAGATTTTAACACACAAGACCTTTGCGTATCAAGAAGTGGTGATGACAATGCGAAATTGTTGTGGCAGAGGAAAAAGAAAATATTCAATGCATAACGTCTCCTTCTCTATTGAGGTAAAAAAATAAAAGAAGAAAGTTGCCAGAAAGGTAAAAAAAATAAATATGCAATCCATAGTAACATATATGGTCTATTTTCCTTCTTCATAAATAACAATTAGCTTTATAAATATTGATACAAATACTGACACAAACAAACATTTCCTTTCCTCACTAAGCTATTTTCCTTGTTGGAGTCCCTGGGCTTACAGCATCCTGCTTTTCCAACTAGTGTTGTAGAATAACAACAACAACAACAACAACAATGAATAATAATAATAAATAATAATACATACATAATAAATAATAAACAATAAATGATAATAAATAATAAATAATAATAGATAACAATAATAATAAATAATAATAACATACATTTATATATATATATATATATATATATATATATATATATATATATATATATATATATATATATATATATATATATATGAGTGTTTGTGTGAACAAACAAACACTGCAAAGTAAGATCAACGCGGTTGGAATTCAAAACTAATCGACAGAAAAAAAAGATCAAACGAATCGTTTCTGCATACCTCTTTAAACAATTATATGTTAAACCAACCAAAAGTACCAATGATCGTACCAATTACGACGTTGCAATCACGGTGAAATTGGCGGAATTGAACGACAAAAGAAAATTCCAGTCCAAACATTTCTTGTTATCAGGGACAAACACAGTCATCAAAATAGTTCGTGATCAAAACATCCCCATATGATGATGATAATTTTATTTATATTTATTTTTCAAATAATAATGCTAATAATAATAATAATAATAATAATAATAATAATAATAATAATATTAATGATAATAATAATAACGATAATAATAATAATGATAATAATAATAAGTGATCGAAACATCCCCATATGTGATGATGATAATCTCATTTATATTTATTTTTCAAATAATAATAATAATAATAATAATAATAATAATAATAATAATAATGATTAAATCAATAAAAATATATAAAGAAAATTCTATTTCTATTTAATTTTTCCTTTTATCCGGCGAGAGTACTCGCTCGTTACAGGGCTACACACACGCCACGTAGTTTAATGGATGAACGTGTCAGTGACTATTGTCTTTTTATCTTTATGGCCCTCCTTATCAGAGGAAGCCGCTTTAAAGAATGCTTTAACGAATAATTAATTGCTTTTTCTCTATAACAGATAGAACGATCCAAAAACGTTGCTCTACAATAGCAGTTAATCAGGCGTTGACAAAACCGTCCATAATCTTGAAACAATAAGAATGCCTAAAAAATAAAGCAATTGATAGAAAAACATGGAAAATAAAGAAATTTCCAAACAAGCCACATAGAAAATAAAATAAAATAAAATAAAAAAAAAACTATTAAAAAACGAGGATACAGACGCGAAACCTATCCGGAAACCAGAGAGGAATTTACCCCCCCCCCAAAAAAAAAGGCAAGACCCAAAAGGGAGCGAGACCTGGCATCGTTGTTCCCTCTGGCATTGACAGAGTGCCAGGCAGGGATCTAGGGAAGTGCCACTAATGGGTCAGTGGGGATGACCCTCATGAAGAATAATGACCTCTAAGTAATGGATTTCACGACTCACTTCGCCATTAAGGCTGATCCGATACTGCCAAGGTTCACGTCCCAAAGTTCTCTCTCTGGTCCGCATGGTGTGGAAGGCAGTGCCTTTAGATCATAGTGAACAGAGGTTCGACCCCCAAGCTAAGACAGTAAAGGAATTGTATGGCCAAGCTTATAAATCAATTATACTGTTGCTAACCTACCTATTTCATTCATGTACTGCTGGACAAAGGAATTCCTGGCACATCTATGAGGAGGTGTACCCTGTCGCACCCTTACTGCACGTGGAGTAACCAAACAGCTAGTGTACGGAGAGATGGACTGGGCTTAATTCAAGAACTCGCTACGCAGAAAGAGTAAGACAGGGTGCATTTCCTCAGAGTGAGGTGTACCAGGAATTTGTGTCCAAGTGAACCATGTTCTGAGTTAGCTGTAGTAGTTCAGAGCTTGAAAGCCCACTGAGAAAAAAAAAATAAAAAAAATACATACGAGTGATCAATAGTCGGTCATAATATGTACTATCCAGTATAAAACAAAGAGGTAGTCCTCATCCCACCTGGGTGCAACTATTCATCAGACAATTCTATCTGTGTAGCAGAAAGATTTCAATCTTTCCTGTTGATAAACTAACGCGTAAATAACCTCTCTCGAAAACATCTAACCTTTCATTATCCTAACGTGACTGGCAGCAATCACTGGGGATGACAGCTACATCCATTACAACATTGAACTTCCATACGGGGAGGAAAAAAATGGGCACTTTTTTTCAAATACAACAAGGCTGAATTCAATAAAAACAAACAAGGCAATAACAATAAAAAAATGATAGAACAAAAATAGACGATTAATGTGTAACTTTTGTTTCTGAAATCATTACATGCGAGATAAGACTGATTTATGAAGGATAACTTACAAGCTCAACAACTACAGTAACTTGGCAGGACGAAAGCCCTTTTGAATTCGTCTGTGGTTTGGCTATGCCGCTGCAAATTAATCAAGTAGTAATCTCTCAAAAATGTCTACACATTACCCACCCCCTCAATGTCTCTCTCTCTCTCTCTCACACACACACACACACACACACACACACACACACACACATATATATATATATATATATATATATATAATATATATATATATATATATATATATTGATGTGCGTGAATTGTGTAAAGCCACGAAATTTAATATGAAAAGACACATTATATATATATATATTATATATATATATATATATATTATATATATATACACACACACATATATATATATATATATATATATATATATATATATATAGAGAGAGAGAGAGAGAGAGAGAGAGAGAGAGAGAGAGAGAGGAGAGAGGAGGGAGAGAGAGAGAGAGAGAGAGAGAGAGAGAAACCCTACTATGAAAGTTTAAGCTTGAAAAGGAATGCCGAATTGTCACCATCCTCAGCCACGGATGATAACTCCCACGAATGTTACTAAGATGAAGATTTGGAATCTTCAAATTCCTTTCTCATCAAGAGATGGAGTAAATCAAATATTTTCCTAAAAGCATCTTTATCTCTTGTTATCAACCCACATACCTATTCGAAAGGTTACATCACACAGGACTAGAGAGGTTCCAAAGGCCTTTTGAGATGGATGACCGAATTATTTCATTGGAGGTGGATGTAGGAAACTAACAATTTCACGTTCTTGAATAACTTGCTCAGAATTGATATTGAATTATAGCCATCTATAAACAATACAATTCTTCCCTATATAATAGAGCAAGTGTTTGGTTTTATATATATATATATATATATATATATATATATATATAATATAAACATATACATACATTATATATATATACATATATATACATACATACATACATACATACATACACACACACACACACACACATATATATATATATATATATATATATATATATATATATATATATATTATATTTCTTTCCGGTACCGCCCAGCAGCACTACCAGATGTATAACTTCGGTCTCCCCCCATCCGTCGAATAGGAGAGAAGGAGTAGTTATACCCTAGTGAGAGGTGGCTACATGTGCGTGTGTGCGTATATCTATCCAAATATTTAGCCATCATTTATGACAGGTCGCGTACGCTAGTAAACTAATAAAGATCTAAATACGTAAATTCAAAAGAATAAAAAAATAAGCTCAAAATATTTATAATATGAAACTGTAGATTATCAAATACCCTTCAGCTGCTTACCCAAAACTACGTAACAATAAATTATCTGGAAAAAAATCCAAAGAAAAAACAAGAAACGTCCGCCATCAGTGTACTACAGGCGTCGATTACCTGATGGAATCGATTAATGAGCGTACCTGTTCGCCATACACGAACGAGACGGGTATAGATGCCTTATCGGGACACGTGATCATCCTCCTTTAAACTTGTCGGTTACTTGTTCTGACCATTATTCTTGCTTTATCAACAGACGGGACATGCGATAACGGCAGGGTGATACGAATACTAATCAGTTGGAAGGTTGAGCAGAGCGGGTGGAGGAGTGGGTGATGGCAGGGTAGGGTAGGGGTGGAAGAGTAGGTGAAGGAAGGGTGGGGTACAGGTGGAAGATTGGGTGAAGGCAAGGTGGGGTAGAGGGTAGAAGAAAGGGTGAGGGCAGGAAAGTAGAGGTGGAAGAAAGGGTGAAGACAGGAAAGTAGAGGTGGAAGAAAGGGCGAAGGAAGGGTGGGGTAGGGGTGGAAGAAAGTGTGAAGGCAGGAAATGAGGGGTGGAAGAAAAGGTGAAGGCAGGAAAGTAGGGGTGGAAGAAAGGGTGAAGGCAGGGTGGGTAGGGGGTGGAAGAAAGGGTGAATGCAGGAAAGTAGGGGTGGGAGAAAGAGTGAAGGCAGGGTGGGTAGGGGTTGGAAGAGTGGGTGAAGGCAGGATGAGTAGGGGATGGAAGAAAGGGTGAAGGCTGGGTGGGTGGGGGTTGGAAGAGTGGGTGAAGGTGGATGGGTAGAGGTGAAGGCAGGGTGGGTAGGGGGGTGGTACAGTGGGCGAAGGCATGGTAAAGTAGGGGGTGGAAAAAAAAGTGGGATAAGTGACTGAAGGGTAGTGTAGGGGTTGGAAGAGTGGGAAAAGGTAGAGGATGGAAGAATAAAGGACGCCAGAGTGGGGTAAAGGTTGGAAGAGTGGCTGAAGGTAGAGGAAGGGTAAGAGGAGGAGTTAATGCCATCTCTAGACAAACTAAGAGATGGGGGGGGGGAAGAGCAAGGCAAGTTAAGGTTATCGCCAAATATCTTTCCTACCATAATTTAACCTCTCCTCACTTCCATCCCTCGATACTTAATGCTACGCACCAAGCCCTTCCTTAAATGACAGTCCCTCTGTCTTTTACGTATCCGAGTAATCTATGAAGTGGAGGGCTACATGCCTGTTTTTACGAATTCGGTAATCGCATTAGATCTTATGACCCATCTAAATATTTCCAGAGAGTTAGGGTACTTCTATAAAAGGAGCACGAGACTTTAACAGATAACAAGCATTCGTATCCAAATGGTTTGAATATTTCTAGTCTTAAAAAGGTCATATTACAGCATAAACACGCATAAAAACAAACCACTATTATTATTACTACCAGTGCTAAAGGTAAATTTTACAATGAGAAGAGTGTAAAGGGGTAAATATTCAAAATATTTATTAATCGTCAGGAAAGACTAAATTTATGGTCAATATTATTTTCCATAAAAATAGTTTCTTACTATAGTACGTAAATACAAAATTTACTAATAATAAAAATATTGAAGTAAATAGTAATAACAATAATAATGATGATGATAATAATAATGTTAACGCAACCACCTGGTAAAGCCGAGGTAAGGAGTCTCAAACCAGACGAGGGGTATAAAGGTAGAAGAGATGGGTTTAATTCTAAAAATTGGGAATGCCTCTCTTTATCTGAGCAGCAAATTATGTACAGTTGGACACAAAAGAGTTAGTAGATACAACTAAAAACTTTGCAGCGAGTAAACAAACAGTGTATGGAGAGATAAGGAGAGTGTACCTTTCCAGATAACCCCTCTCACCAAGATATGAATACTCCCCCCCCCCCCAACCGAGGGACAGGGAGAGACCGAGTAGTTTTAAGTCTGACAATGCCGCGCTCTCTCTCTCTCTCTCTCTCTCTCTCTCTCTCTCTCTCTATATATATATATATATATATATATATATATATTTATACATATATATATATATATATATATATATATGTTGACTATTATATGAGATTCTAAAGATATTCTCTCTTTCTCTCAAATCGAAATCAAATCTAAATTATATAAAAACTTTTGCCGTCCTTTTACATTCACATCTAATTATGTTGTCCTCTTCCGACTGTGTGAGTAAACAGACCCCTAAATCATGATGTTAATAGACTTAACATTAGCAGGTGATTGTGAAAAGAAACATCATTGCAATTACTTCATGCGTAGATTAGTTAGTAATAATTATGAGTTAATAAGAAGATAGCAAAATAAATTAATAGGCCATTTAAAATAATTAATAAAGGGAATATAAATGAGAAATATATATAAAAACACCTGTCTGTCATTACGTATGCAAGACATAGTACTTTGACCAAGTGGAGTTTTAATGTCCCATAAAATTAACAGTATTGAACGGGGAGCTCTTCCATCAGCTTAACCGCCAGGTGCAAATCATCATATTATTCCAATTTAGCTGCAAATAAACGTTTCATAATTTGAATAAGCAGCAACCTCTTTCAAAATGACACGTTTCGAATGACTAAAGAGAGGCAATGCGAAAGATCAGAGAGACGGGGAAAACATCACTTTTATATTGAAATGAGATGAGTGTGGCAAATGAATAACAAACACCAATAAGACTGCACTGAAAAAAATAGAAATGATAAAATAACGACTAACATGAAAAAAAAATAGATAAAGACAATCGAAATGAAAGTAAACACCAAAGTAAAACAAAATTAAGAAAGGAAAAACAAGCGGATAACCGCTGGCAACATTATATTTCAAAGAAACTGTAACTCCACTTTATATCAATGCCTTGACAATGTCTGTGTGTGTGTGTGTGTAAGAAGGTACAGGGAGATACAGGAGAAAATGTGGGAGATAGGTAGGAAAAATATTTGAAAAGAATGAAAGTGAAAGAGGGGAGTCCTGATTAGGGGAGGAAATGGAAGGGGGGAAAGAAGGGCTGTTGGTAAATGGGTTGGTGGCGGAGAGAGAGAGAGAGAGAGAGAGAGAGAGAGAGAGAGAGAGAGAGAGAGAGAGAGAGAGAGAGAGAGAGGATGATGTCCTGTAATTTGATGTCAGAAGTTATACTTTGGTATTAGAGCTTGAGTAGTATAAGGCTAGTTGTTCAGTTGACTAAGTACATCCCATTCTATTATAGAGTATGTTTGGAAATTGAGAAAATAAAGCAGATACACTTTGAAAATAACAAAGTAATCCAAAGTGAAAATCTAAAGCGACTATTTTGTCGAAAACTCGACCGCGTAATACAAATGTTGAACAATGTCCAACCTACAACGCAAAACCATTAGACAGATGCAATTCTCACCTTTAATAGTAAGAGTCTGTGCTGGCATAAGACCATGTTTAAATGATAACAATGATAACATAGACCACGTCCATCGGACATTAGGTTTAATGGCGGCTCATGAACGCGGTTCAGTATCTATAAAAACTATTAAAAAACAATTAAATAACCAACATTGGTGATGCTACGCTCTTCTCCCTCTAATGAGGGTAAATAAGACTTGAAAAAGTCCTATATAAAAAGACTGGAATTGCATGTAGGTTTTGGGGTTCAATGAAATTAGAAATGAAAATTTAATAGATTTTCAGAAAAAATGAGTAAACGGACAATTAAAACTATCAGAACATTGAAAAACTGTTTGATGAACTACAACCCATAATAAAAAAAATAATCAAAATTTTCTCCATTTCTGAAAACCTCATCATAAAACGCTCTAAACTAATTAAGTTATCTTACAAGAAAAACTTCGCCGCCATATTCAGCTCAAAACCTAATTCTCGACATCCACTACAAGCCAAATCACACCCGCTAACGACGCCATCACGGGGAAGCCCGCCACGTGACGGCCATCGCTAACGACGCAATCAGTGAAAGACAAGACCAGGATCCTTCCGCTGCCGAGGCTGTACAGGAGACCCCGACGCTTGGACAGAGACCGGGAGCCGACCGCAAGACAGCGTGGCCACTGCAGGTTAACCACCGCATACGACATTGCTCGTGCAGAACCACTTAGCAGGACGTGTGTTGAGACTGTTAGATAATTTACTGAACTTAAATTTTGAGGAATTCGTAAAACAAAATCTTATTGAATTTTTGTTCATTCTGATGGCTTACAAAGACATTGAGCGTCTTTCAAGGGATGAACATATGTACAACGGGAAATAATCCGTGGCAGAATGAAAATAACAAGAATAAATAAGACAGCAAACCTCCACCAAAGCTTAAGAAATCCATTCGAAAATCGAAGACAGCAAACCTCCGCCAAAGCTGTGTAACCCAATCTAATAGATCCATTATATCTCAAAGTTAAAGAATTATACTTTCTCCAAAAAATCCCATCTTTTGTCAATAAAGAGGCCCATCTTTTCTGAAATGGTCGAAAAAGACTGCATTCAACATTTAGCATAATCTTGCTATCAACCCAGATACACAAAAGGACTGATCCAATAACAATATAATTGACGAAGGCCAAAAATAAGAAGAGAAGAAACCACAAGACCACCAAACCTGGCAGGCATCCTGTAGGGAACTACTCATCCATGTGAATAATTACTGAAGCAACTGTCAACTCCCGTCTAAAGATCCTTCTCTTGTGACCCAAAGGAAGAGGGTCATACCCTAGGAGTAGAGGGGGGGGGGGGAGGGGACTATTCAAGGCTGATTTTCAATGGCGCACGCGTTAGTCGTGTGGAAGGGATAATAGGATAAGGATTTACCTGTAATTTAGAATCAAGAAGGGTAAGGGTGGGAGGGACACATGACTTACTTAAGTCTTTTGTGGAAAGGGAAAAAGCCTCTTAGGGCGGAGCTGGGGACGTGACTGTAATATTATGAATCTCCCTGCTTAGGATAAAAGAACAGCTATAAACGATATATTATGTTGGGCTGCGAGACACAGCATACTTAAAAGTTATATTCATCTATGGAATAAAACTTTCCCTTCATTTTACCACTTCTATTATCACCTATCTTCTTATTATATTCATTCATAAAACAGTCGTCTTTCAAAATTTAGGAAAATACATACTGTCCATTTCAACACTAATATAAATGTCAAAAAGAAACCAGCAAAGACAAGGTGTTTACTTAAATCAAGTAAGGCTTTTAGCAGTACGATTAGACAATTATAATGAATGAATAATAAATATTAGATGATAATCATCGAATAATTTATAATCCATAAACTTTTTTCTCCTCGTTTTTCTATGAAAATAAAAGGAAAAAAGGTTAGTTGAAATTTCAGTAAAAAATAATATACCTAGGCTAGACATGTCTACAAAAATGACAAATGAGATAGTAAACATAATTGTTTAGAATAAGGATGAAATCAACATCAACAGAAGTAATTGAAAATATTAAAGCAATGGTGTAACAAAAACAAGGGAACACATAAAACTAAGCCAATGATAGTGAAAAGAATAAAAAACCTACAAAACATAAATCAGTAACTGTTAATAAGAAATTAATAAAAAAGAAAAAAGATGAACGGCATTCAAAAGAATTAAAACATTTCCAATGAAGAACTAAGATTGATATGTTTTAATCTTCTTATAAATATCCTTTATAAAAAGTTATTTAGGTTAATGACATACAATATTCGCGTCGAATCATATACACGTCATTGAAATTTTAAAAAAATGTATCATAATTGCAAATGGAAATTCTAGTCTTAATCGCTTCTCTGAATTACGTCTAAACGATGCAAATTCCATCAGCTCTAAAGTGGATAAAAAAGGACATAATTTCTGAAACCTACTTAAGACAGCAAAAAAAAAAAAAAGAAAGATATATATATATATATATATATATATATATATATATATATATATATATATATATATATATATATATATAAAAACTTAACCTTCCTTAGGGAAATTGCTCAAACGAATGTATAAAAGAACCGTCTAGCCTACATACAGAAAGTCAATAATGAATAAAATTAAACAATACTAATCAATAAGCTAAAAACAACTAAACATTGAAGATAAAGCACAAATAAAACTAGAGTGGCACTCAGTAGAGAGCATGCCCTCGCTACTCCAAGCAGTCTTATTTTGCTCTTAACTCTACTGCCTACTTGTACTTCGATGTATTTCCTTCAAAATCTAATGGATTTGTCCTTGGGTTATATCCCACATGTCCACCAATTTTCGTTCAAATTGGTTTAGTAATACACTAACAAAATATTAGCCATTTACTTAACATTGCGAATATTTTTAAATTACTGCTGCTTATTTGTATTTTGATGTACTTTATGCATCATGTTTTAGATTCATCGTTGGGTCATACCCAACATGACTGCCAAGTTTCGTGAAAACCGGTACTTTAGTTTTTGTGTACAGTTGCTCACAAGCAAGCAAACAAATAAATAAATTAAACAGACAGGGGTGAATGAATACCTATTGATTTTGGCGAAAGCAAAAATGAAATATCGATGAACAAAATATATTCAATAAAAAAGGATATTCTGACACACCAATACGAGAGTCTTCCAAAGCATCCTTCGTTC
>NC_090745.1:24053606-24056279 GCF_036898095.1 Palaemon carinicauda
ATTACCAACAATTATAATAAATATTACCTAACAATTATTATTTAATATTTCACTTTAAAAACATATGCTAGCGAAAATTACCAAATTATGGACATAATTCAAAATAAGAAAAGGAGAAATACCTTCAACCACATAAACCAAGTAAGTGTATCACAATGGCCCTAGTACTGGATATCAGGTATCTGGGAACTGGTTGAGGATATTCACCCACTAGTGTCTTTCATAAGTTTCTTCACGAAAATACGATAGAAAGTTCTAAATTGGAGTATTTTTATTACTGTCAACAATTTCATGTTTTATGTCAGAAACTGTTATTTAATTTATTGGAAAGAAAACTACATTAAAATAACTTGAATTAACATTAAAGTATTTTATATCAATTATTCATTACCTATGTAGTTTACTTACTTCCTTATTTCCTCTCCTCACTATTTTTTCCTATTGAGCCCTTGGGCCTGGCTAGTAATAATAAAATAGTTGACTTTATAAGTTAGAATGCGGTATTTATTCAACTGTAGTATTCATTAATTATCGACTAATATTGTTTGTTGACTGAACATAATTATGCCCTTTGAAGGATTTTTTTTTTCTTTTTCAAAAAAAGATACCCAGAAGTGTCATCAGCTCGCCGCGGTATGTATCAATATTCAAGAATCCAACTGTACAAGTAACAAGGAAGTCATAGGTAGTGATGAATTTGAAGCAGTAAATATCATCTGCATTATATATATATATATATATATATATATAATATACATATACATATATATATATATATATATATATATAATATACATATACATTATATATATATATATATATATATTATATATACATATATATATATATATATATATTATATATATACATATATATATATATAAATATATATATATATATATATATATACTGCATATGCGTAGATAGTTAGATAGACGTATGGATAGATATATCAATATAGATATATGTTTGTGAGGGGGAGAGCCGTATTATAATAAATAGTTTTTAAGTCATAAAAGAAATAAAGTGTCTAATACGCCAACAAAGAAAATTATAAATGCAGAACCAAATTCTAGCGAAACCCGAATCCAACAGAGTAAAAGATATTTAAATGTTGAGAGAGAGAGAGAGAGAGAGAGAGAGAGAGAGAGAGAGAGAGAGAGAGAGAGAGAGAGAGAGAGAGAGAATAGCGCCATGTGGTTGCAAGCCTCTATAGCTTCATATACTGTGATTGGAGCGAAATGTATGAAGGGGAGGACTAGTAACAATATCGGCTCTTTCCTCAACAAAATAACTTTATCCAATAAACGTTTTCAAACTTTTCCCCAATTTTTTTTTTATTTTTACTTCGCTGCACACATACATGTTCATTCACCATGGAATGTGCAGGTGTTGGTGATATGAAACACTATATCATCGAACATTAAAGCCTAGTCAAGCACTTATGGAAAAAAAAAAAACATTAAGCTTTATCTAATGCTACAGTCACACTGAAATGGGTTATACTACGGATTATTAAGGACCACCCGGGATCGTGCAGGACCAGGCTTCTACCCCGGACACTCCTGGCTCACCCCAGACCATCAGGGACCTTCCAGGAATGCAAAGAATAATCCGGGAGGTCAGTGTGACTGAAACATAAGTAGAATTACCGAACGATACAACTGCAGTACCACTTTAAAAAGACAGTATGCCTTCAAACCTATAAAAAGAATGGCAGCCTTCAACAAAACATAGAATCGCTTGGAAAAAATAAAGTTGAAATAAAAAAAATCTACTACAGCATCCCTTTAATAAAGCCATATCCAGTAAAAGGCTTACATTCAAATGCATCCAATTTGGGAATCTCTTTGAATATTTAGCTCCAAAAACTTCGCTAGGAACAAAATCGCAAAAGCATGATTCGTTTTTCCAGCACCATGAATATTTCGTTCCTCGTTAATCTAAATATCTACTCTAGTTAATCCTCTGCTGCATTAAAATGTATGTATATTATGCAACAGAAAATGTATAAATAAAATTCACATAATGGTTTTCTTTATTCCTCAAAAAACTAAATGTATGTATATGTGCATATGATATATATGTACACACATATACATATATATATATACATATATATATGCACACATATACATATATATATACATATATATATATATATATATATACACTCATATACATATACATATATATATATATATATATATACACATATACATATATATATACATATATATATACACTCATATACATATACATATATATATACACATATACATATATATATACATATATATACACTCATATACATATACATACATACATACATACATACATACAGAGAGAGAGAGAGAGAGAGAGAGAGAGAGAGAGAGAGAGAGAGTCGATGACATGGAATGACAAATAGGAGATGCATGCAGCTTATATCTCGGAAGGAGCATTTTGGTAACTAATAGCTTCATAGAAACAAACTTATCATTTTGCTATAATAGCAGTATGTCCAAATAAAAATAAAAAATAACATAATTAACGAAGAGGCCAATGACATTAAGAACATAATACACTGACCTTGCCTAGGCTAGAGGACAGAAGGAAATAATAAAAAATGTTAGGGCATCGTTCCATTAGTCCCTCTATATGGTGAATAATTTCATTTCTGGTTCTCAACTG
>NC_090745.1:24056779-24064279 GCF_036898095.1 Palaemon carinicauda
TGCATTATCCCTTCTTAAGATAGATTTAGGAAAATAATGCCATAAAGGCTTTCCAAATAAATCATTGGTGCAATATATGTTGAATAAATTGTTCTTTCAAAAGTAGCTATTTTAAAGTCTTGTAAAAATTGAGAAAACAAAATTTCCATTTAATGTATGTCCCTAAACTGTTTAATCAGAGTGATACAAATTTATTTAGTATAGTAAAAATATGATGGTTATTTTCATTACTTACTACTGTCTAAGTCGGAAAACTATCGAAAAATATTTGTTCTCCCAAAATATATTCTTCTAATTGAACAAAATATCTACTAAAATTGAAGACAAACAGAAAATTGCCGAAAAAAATCTCGAAAACCAACCTTTAAGTGAAAACGTATCTACTAAAATAAAAAACAAAGAAATTAACAATTCAACTATACAAAATGGTGGATTATCTAAATCAGTATCGGGTACATCAGGATCCTATTAGCAAAACATACATATGGATCAAATGAAAAAAAAGTCCTACACAACACCATGGTCAGCCAAAAGAATTGAATGTGCCGTTAGAATATGAAATAATAAATTGGCTCTATGTTAATATTCCACAATATGAAAAAAACAATGAGCTATCGCATATACGTAAAAATACAGACGTATCTTCTTTCAGGGATCTCGGCTTTGGTTTTTGTCCGCAACCAACCGAATAACCACAAGTTTTATAATATACCATAGAAGGGAACCGCAAACCACTTTTCCCATCTCTCTCTCTCTCTCTCTCTCTCTCTCTCTCTCTCTCTCTCTCTCTCTCTCTCTCTCAACATACTATACGAGTACCCTTTTCTCTATCTCTCGACCCCTGAAGACATCTAACACGGAGAGAAGAAGGAAGAAAAAAACATCCGTCGCAAAAAAAGGCCAAGATTTGGAGATTTTGGGTCACGAAGGAACGACGAAAACAATAAAACCAGAGCCCGGTTTGGCTATCTATATCACCTGTGTATTCCAAGGAAAACAAAAGAAGTTCTAAAATATGACCCCGACTGCGAGAGAAAAAATAAAAAACAAAAAATAAAGGATGGTACGCGGACATAAACTAAGAGAGAAAATATGAAACTATAATCAGATAAATTTGGTAGCGAGAAGGTAAAGATTTAGAGAAAAGACTAGATAAAGTATACTTCAGTGCCTGTCTTTCTCTATAAGTGCTGTCTAAAAGTACGAGTCTAAGAAAATGAATGGGATGGAGTACTCTATCCCATTTAATTACTAATGTTAATTGAACTACCAATGCATACAAAACTGGAGGGGGGGGAGTACTTAATTATGAACATATTGCGCATTATTGTGACGACAAACCTATCAATAACTTTATAATAATAAATCACGAACACCCACAATTCCTTTTATTAAATGAAAGTTTAGGGTACACATAAATCAACAAAAAAGTAATCACCAAACAAGATCCGATATTGTGACAAAACGGACAATCTTAGTTTTAAATACTAAAATTTACATAAGAAAATTAAGACGATGCAATAAATGAAAACCCACAAAAATATTAATGAAAATAGTTAGTCACAAAAAGGTTTAATACATACAAGAAAAGAACCAAACGTTTCAAAGATTACACAGGAATCCAAAAGTGATTAATAAATTAAAAAACAAAATAATGCGTGTGTAAATGCAACATGGATGCACTTTCACTCTTCTGATAACAATTTAATATGCATAGAAATATATCTAAATCTAAATAAACATCAAAATAAGGACATAGTGTATAAGTGCAGCAAAGATCATTCCCCAAACTAACTCAATAAACATTAAACTTTCATATACAAACACACGCACACACACACACACACACACACACACACACATATATATATATATATATATATATATATATATATATATATATATATATATATATATATATATATATATATATATATATATAAACTATCTCTCAGACACCCTCCCCTCCTCATAAAATGAGGAACGGGCCACCTGGCACCTGCAGTATACAAAAGGCAATTAATGAGGGCCTTTTAAAGCATAGAATCTCACCAGGTGGCTCTAATTATACTTTCGAAGCTCTTTCATTAATTCGATTGCAACAAATTACCAACATCCGTTCTTGATCGTCGCATCATACCAACCATATCTCAATGTATTACTGATGATGACTAGTGAAGTATTAATGGATATACGGTATAGTTGTGTCGCAGTGGAGAATTAAAATGGGCCTTTGATAACAAAAAAAATAATAGGCATTGGGGGACATTCGGGCTGTATGAAAAGTCCGGATGCATACAATTCCGAACTTCTGTTACAATTTCAATGAAGTAATATCCGAACCTCGGTTACCAATTCCAATGAAGTAATTCCGAACCTCGGTTACAATTCCAATGAAGTAATTCCGAACCTCGGTTACAATTCCAATGAAGTAATTCCGAACCTCGGTTGCAATTCCAATGAAGTAATTCCGAACCTCGGTTGCAATTCCAATGAAGTACCAATCCATACAATATCCGACACTTGACATGATAGAGGTGTGGGGGCAGTAGAAATGATTTTTTTTTTTTTGTGCGAAATCTAATTTTGTTCAGCAGTTGGCCAAATTAGTTTACTACAGCGGAAGATCGACTGAAAAAAAAGTCTTGATAAAAGCAATTTTGAGAGAGAGAGAGAGAGAGAGAGAGAGAGAGAGAGAGAGAGAGAGAGAGAGAGAGAGGAGAGAGAGAGACGAGAGAGAGAGAGAGAGAGTTTCCAAACCAGAGCTTTTAATACTTGTCAATGTCCATAAAAAATATTTGAGAGAGAGAGAGAGAGAGAGAGAGAGAGAGAGAGAGAGGACGAGAGAGAGAGAGAGAGAGAGAGAGAGAGAGGAGAGAGAGAGAGAGTAAATTCCAAAACCAGACCTTTCTAAATCACAATAAGTAAGGACCATATATTTCGACGTCAATATCTAGAGTAACGAGTCATCCAACGTTAATAAGATATTAGAAACGTAAAACATGGCCGTCATTGTACTTATTTCACAAAGTAAGACATGACAAGTCAACAGACTTCCTGTGAAAACCACTAATACGTGCCCGGAACCTTTTGCAAGATCTTACGAATTTCCCAAAATAAAAGACCGATATACTCACTCGTGAAATATACTGAACTGTTATAAAACGAACAGCTTATCAAATCTGTTAAAAGTTTGAAGGACTTAATTTCATATATATATATATATATATATATATATATATATAATATATATATATATATAAATATATATATATATATATATATATATATATATATATATATATGTGTGTGTGTGTGTGTGTGTGTGTATGTATATATATACATAAAAAGATAGATAGATACATACATACAGATTTATATGTATTCTTCAAACAGACAACTTACAAAAAAGTTAATTACTTATATTTTCCCTACTTTAAAATTTCTTATTTTTTTTATATTTATTTTTCATTTTCTATCATTAAATAATAGATATCAATAACATGTTTGTAAAAGTAAATAACGAATAAAGCAGAACCTGTCCACCGTTACTCCATTGAAACATTGTTGATATGATTCCCTGGGAAAATGCTTTCCAAACTCACCCAATCATTAAAAAGCAAGCAAAAAAAAAAATCGATACTCGCTACACTCTACTTCCTGCTTGTTCCATGGCTTGAAAATAAAAGAAATAAAGACATTTTCCACAAGACTGAAATGAGAACGAAAATCAAAATCGACCACAATGAATGAAAAAAGTGTACTCCATTGGAGAAAAAATAAGAAATCCACATTCGGCAACCGAAAGCTGTAAAAGGGGCTACAGTGAAAATTACGTTCTCTGGTCAAAACGCTCAAGAACGGGAATTCCACCTCTTCTGGACTCGAGAACGTTATTAAGTCTTCCTCGTAGTATATAAATCTGCTCTTTTTACCTTGGTCCCAATCAACGCGTTTCCCTCGATTATTCCATTAAAAGTCAATTTCCGAAGGCGCAGACGACTTGCATTGAATCCCTTAAAGCTTTTCGACCAAACGCTGGCTGCTGGGTTACTGGATAGAGGTTGACCTTTTTCCCAATTAACATAAATCAGAAGGTGCGGGTTTCTCGTTTTTAACGACAGGGTAGACAATGAAAATGTGTTAGGAAATGTATACCCGTTCTTATATTAGGTCATGTGTTTCATGTTAATTGTTTACTCTGTCACCAATTTTATTTTATTTTAATATTTTCACCCATTCAAAAATATTTGATTCCATTAAACATTCCAATCTCATTCTACTTTTTAACATTATCACCCATTCAAAAATGTTTGATTCCATTAAATATTCCAATCTCATTCTATTTTTTAAAATTTCACCCATTCAAAATGTTTGATTCCATTAAATATTCCAATCTCATTCTACTTTTTAAAATTTTCACCCATTCAAAAATGTTTGATTCCATTAAATATTCCAATCTCATTCTACTTTTTAAAATTTTCACCCATTCAAAAATGTCTGATTCCATTAAATATTCCAATCTCATTCTACTTTTAAAATTTTCACCCATTCAAAAATGTTTGATTCATTAAATATTCCAATCGCATTCTACTTTTTAATATTTTCACCCATTCAAAAATGTTTGATTCCATTAAATATTTCCAATCGCATTCTACTTTTTAATATTTTCACCCATTCAAAATGTTTGATTCCATTAGATATTCCAATCTCATTCTACTTTATGTATCAAAAAAAAAAAAAAAAAAAAAAAAAAAAAAAAAAAAAAAAAAAAAAAAAAAAAAAAAAAAAAAACTCCGAGAACACTGCTTGTATTTTTTACTATAGAGAATGGAGACATCTTGGGCTTTTAACTATTTAAAAACAAAATGGGAAATCTACAATTCTTCACTCCCACATGCTTTTTGTATAGGTTAAATACTTCTAAGAATTAATAACCACAGGCTGGATATCTAAAACTACTAATAAAAGGGCCATTTACTAATTTTTTACATATTCTTTTATATTCGTATGACCGATTTCAAAATAACATTTATCACAACTGTAACCAATATCCGAGTTCTAGTTCGAGCTAACGGTCTTCTGAAAATCTTAATAACTAAACATTTGGAAACAAAATGGCATGGATATTTAAATCTTCACCAGGGATGATCAATACACCAATATTTACATTTCTATCTCTCCCAATATCTAAGCACCTGTTGCCTCGTATCGAGGTATACTTTTAAATGAATGTTTGATGTAATCCTTTGAATAAACAGACAAGCAAACAAATCTGAAGGAAGTAAAGATACCCTAGGATATCAATGCATAATATGAAAATAATGCAATCAATACATCAACAATAAAAAATATCTTGAAAATGTCATTTATCATAATAAAAACTCTATAACTTCAGAAGTTCAAACTTCCTGCAATCGTTTTTTTAATATTGAACCGTTTAACATGAGTCTTTCTTCATAGTTTAGGCTATATAATAATAATAATAATAATAATAATAATAATAATAATAATAATAATAATAATAATAATAATCTTTATTTCAGCAAAAGCCATATACAGGGTTACAATAAGGGTATAGTGATCTTACACTTTTGACATCGGTAAAAAAAAAGATGAGATATGCAATAATAACAGTGATATATTATAAACATCAATTAGCAGGTTGACACAGAGTTCTAAGGTCTGGGTAACAAAATCACAATAGAATTAACGCTTAACAATGATGATAGCATACATATCAGCAAACAAAAAGAGAGGGAGAAGAAAAAAAAAATGGAGATGACAATGATAAATATGTTGGAACAGATATTGCTTGAATAATGAAAGAACACTGGGGAGGAAGAGAGAGAGAAAAGAAAATCTAGTCACTGAGCAGGTGGTGTGAAGGAAATACAGGACATCCATACAACAAAGATGTAACATAATAAAACACGTTATCATAACATTACTGGGTATCATACCAAAGTTATTTAGTGATGAAGATTTGGCACCGTCACACTATCAGATATTAGTGAATACAATTCATATCTATTTTAACTTTGTTACAGATCTTAAAAAATATTTCTATTCATTACCTCTCATACATACATAATCATTTCCTTTCATTTCTTAAATAGGCACCTTTTCTTGTTGCAGCCGTAGGGTTTAAAGTATCCGACTTTTCCAATTAGGATTGTAGCTTAGTTAATAATAATAATAATAATAATAATAATAATAATAATAAACTTGAACCTATCATATTCACCACCATAAAACTAATTGTACAACAATATCTTATGAGAATACACTTGAGAGAAAATAAAAATCCCTTAGAGAGTCATCAACATAATCTTACCATACAATACAATATACCTAAAAAATAACAGTAAACGATACTAATAAAAAATGTAACAGGAAACCAAAACTTCGTTAAGACTAACTAAACTGCCTATCGGATAAATTACCCCACCACAAGTGGACATTATTTTTCCTCAGTCCAAAGACTATAAAGGAGAGGGAAAAAGTTGGAGGATGAAGGAAAAGCAGGACGGGGGAGAAGGAGGGTTAAAAGGACAAGCCTAATCACATTCAGATGCCAGTTCCCTCTCCTTTGACCACACTACGCCTACGAAAACAAAAGAGTATTTGTGAAAATCATAGTAGGCCTACGAGTGGAAAAACCATAAAGCTGTCGGCCATTACGAGCTTGAAATAATATTCCACGCGCGTTACCTTGCTCAACAAACTAGGACATAGAACAAGACGAGCTTACATACACAAAATATGCTACACACATTATATATATATATATATATATATATATATATATATATATATATATATATATATATATATATATATATATATATATATATACATATATGGCTGAGGACTAAGAAGCGCTTCTTAGTACTCAGCCATATATATATATATATATATATATATATATATATTATATATATATATATATATATACATATATATATATATATATATATATATATATATATATATATATATATATATATATATATATATATATATATATATATGGCTGAGGACTAAGAAGCGCGAAGTAGGAGGTGATGAATAGAGAAGTGTTGAATTAAAAGCTCAAGATAGAGACGACTGGCAAAATCTAACCGAGGCTCTTTGGGTCAACAGGCGTAGGAGGAGATGATGATGATGAAGATATATATATATATATATATATATATATATATATATATATATATATATATATATATATATATATATATATATACACACATGATAACAAGTGTTGGCTAACTTTTTTCTCAATCCCTGAGATGATTAACAAATAAACAAGAGTTTATTAAGTGTTAATAAAATACAATAACTGTGAAAAAGTAGTTTCACTATTAGTGCAAAGGCACACAAGGCTTGCAATACATATATACACAATTATTCGATAAAAGTATTCGAACTGTTCTATATAATTACAATTTTGATAATGTAACAAGTAGTGCATTCATTAAACATTTTCTTTACATCAGT
>NC_090745.1:24069279-24081779 GCF_036898095.1 Palaemon carinicauda
TGCGGCCCATCCTTCAGATGGGCGGGGGAGCGCTCTGGAATTCTTAATGGAAATTCACGGCGATGTTGCGTCATTCTATGTGCGGTGCATTGGGTATTGACATTATTATTATAATGTTGCTATTATCATAACAATGCTGCCATTAAATTAATATAATGACAGAATTGATTAGATCACCAAACTTTTAACTGGGGTCCATAAGGCACTAGAAGAGTTGGATAACCCAGGCCTACATGGCTGAAGACTATGGAGCGTGAAGTAGGAAATGATGAATGGAGATGCAATGATTTAAAAGCTCAAGATAGAGACACCTAGTGAAATCTAAGTGAGGCCCTTTGCGTCAATAGGCATAGGTGGAGAGGAGATGATGATGAATGATAAAAACAGTTATTATGGACGTTAAGGTTATAATCGGAGGTTTACAACCTTATCGCAATCCGCAACATGTTCTATAAATATAGATATATGGGTAACGTAGAGGTATAGAAGACCCCGTTCTTTCTGCCCAGGCTACAATTGCAAGCAATTAGCGGTCATATGCACAAAATAACCCCCGAACTCTAATCGATATAAATTAGCGATAATCGACAAAAAAAATGATAAATAAAAAGTTTTCTTAATTTCCCCTGAAGCAAGACACATCACCGCACACAAAAAGTATATTTTTCAAGCTTTTCAGTTTACAGCAATATGTAAAGATGATTTTTTTTCGTAACTGAAACCTCTTATTTTGACCTTTTACCTTTATATATCGTTATACTGTACGTTCTTCATCCAAAGCTTTCTCCCTTTTTCCAAAGTGCCTCTTCAAATAGCTTCTGCACAAGAGGCATTTTGGAAAGGGGCGATAACAATTGACTTGAAATATACAATTTAAACGTTATCTTTTCTTCGAGTTATCCTTATCATGACTTTTATTAAAAGCCAAGTTGTCTAACGAAAAATAAAAAACAAGAATACTGGAGGTATAAATATAAACCTGAACAATATACTAACTTGTAACCTTGAAAATAATAATCACATCGGTAACTTGGAATGAAAGTCAAGTCCATAGAGATTTTACAATATCAAATCGAAAAAAAAAACGTGAATTGACCCCCATCAAACCAAGGTAAAAATTAAACTACCTTGTCTTGCCTAACAAACAAATCATCGCAAAGTAGTGTAAATGAATCCAAGTACCTTTTAAAGGAAAATAAGAAAAAAGACTATCAAGGGAGAAAAAGCGGATTAGAGCAGTGATACACACCGAAATCCGACCACACCGTGACCAAGACAATTGCGCATCCATCTTGGGAGTACGGAGGTGGAGGGGGAGGGGATCGTTGGACCCCGGGGTTAGTCGAAAAAGCTTTTCCTTCCAGTCACCCGACACCCACGAACCCCTGAGGGGCCAGGTTCTTAATCCGGTTAAATGCACCGTAGTCATTATATCGTCATTGTATCGCCATTAAGCATAATCTTCGGGCTATTCCAGCCTGTGATGTCACCGTCCCTCATGGCAAATGGCTGTTCTTGTGATTTTATTAAGCGGGTGAATTTACGATCATTTCTTCGTATCCTATTTATCAGTAATTTTCTTTAATACTTTCCTATCGTATTTTTGCAACTTGATGTTTTACCACTATTTTCTAATGTAAAGAGGGAAAGTTGTAACCTATTTTATTTGCCATCACTAAAACACTGAACACAAACGGGCCATTATTAATATGTACAGCTGGACACAGGAATTACTGGCACACCTCGCTCCGAAGTGCACCATGTCACACCCTTACTGCGCGACCAGTAACCAAACAGTATAGGGAGAGATAGTCGGGGTGGTGGGTGGTGCTACACACAAGAACTCCATGGGCAATAAGGGTGTGACAGGGTGCATTTCTCCAGAGCGAGGTGTGCCATGAATTCCTGTGTTCATCTGAACACGGATATATATATATATATATATATATATATATATATATATATATATATATATATATGAACTACTGTGCATATGCATTATCTCCGGGTATCCATAAAAGTATAAACATACTTATGCATGTCATTTCTACAAAAACGTCGTATTTAACAGATTCCTTTAAAATCATTCAGTTACCTTCTTGTTACAAAATGTAGGCCTATCTGTTTAACTTTAACACGAAATACCTTACATAAATTTACAGTGATACAATACATCTGGACCTTATTTTGACATAAAGACGTAAAAATAGTTAAGAATCTCAACTAGAATATTATAAATTTGGCATTGATAATTTCATGGCGGAATCAAAATTCTACCATTATCAATGAAAATATCGAAGTCTTCCACGGGAAATTATGAACTACCTTGGAACAGGTGTAAGACACAACTATCACATTTAACAACAGAGAAAGTTAACCTGTGCTCGTGAGTGTCTAAATAGTGTCAACTGACTGTATCGCAATAGAGCAAGTTTTGTAGTAAGTCTAATTTTTGGCAAAAACATTATTTCTTAACAAACAAACCTACACAGACACACTATCAAACAAACACACGTATGCACAAAAACACATATACATGCTTTTCCCACACACCTTAAACAAGATATCCCATAAGTCACTTTAACAAACAAGGAACCCTCTGAGTACGTTTTAAGAGTCACATTTAAATAAATTAACCCAGTCTCCAGATGATAAATGCCAGAAAAATAACGCTTGGTTATAATAAAGAAACGAAAAATGGACCCCAACTCCCGTTACAATTTATGTCTTGCCCTTTAGGCCTATCACGCTTTTCGACAATAATTAAGAGTTCAAAATGGAACGAGTTTCTATATGCAAACCATAAGGACCCTTTCACCGTCAATTTAGATTTGTTATAATACACTCTAGTCTCGGATGGAAATGTCTATTACAATATTTTTAACATAAATGAATATCTCTTATGCTTTATCGGTTCAATACGATACAATATAAATGTAAACTATAGGATATTCTAACAAGTAAGGAAAAATGGACATTGGTAGGTCATATGACAAAAACATATAATAGATGTCCATTAAGATAACAGAATAGGTCCCAAGAGATTGTAAAAGAAGCAGAGGAAGGAAGAGAAAACGATGAATTGATGAGCTGAGTGGAAGGTCATGTTTATGGCCTCTGTCCTGCCGTGGACTAACTACAGTTGATGCTATATAGTATATATATATATATATATATATATATATATATATATATATATATATATATATATATATATATATATATATATATATATATATATATATATATAGGCTATTATGTATACATACTGTATATACTCAATGTTATATAAAGTATGTGTATGTCTATGTACATTTGTATAATCGAATCACGTAAATCTTAAATAGGGAAATTCCTCCTCGCCTAAATCCCTCCTCTGAGGCCCATTCTCCAACATATGCTTCATTAAGTAGCACAGATAATTAATTAACAGGACATAATTATGGTGCTATTCAGCACAACATGCAATATCTCTAATTAATTCTACTCTTGGGAATAAAACCCTTTGTACATGACAGTAGCGTCATTTCATTCATGGTGATGTCTGCTCTCTCTCTCTCTCTCTCTCTCTCTCTCTCTCTCTCTCTCTCTCTCTCTCTCTCTCTCTCTCTCTCTCTCTCTCTTTCATTTCTTACAGCCTCGTTAGATAATAAATGGGTTTCTTGAAAAATAGCAACTCCGGAATGTGGAAGGCTTATAAATACTAACCTTAAAAACAAGGATTACTTACGTTTATATTATGTATATATGTGTATATATACACATACTGTACATAAATACATACGCACATACACATGTGCGTGTATTGATAATGTATATACCCTTGTTTTCAAGTTACTATTGTATCAAGATATATTTGTGTGTTTAAGCTATCATCATTACGTAACAATAACTAAATTGCGACAATGAAAATAAGGAGATACATAACAAATAACGATATTCCCTTTTCCCCACCAGAAAGATATAATAACCTATCAACAGAAAAAAAAAACTACAATAACGGTACAAACAAAAAAAGTGAGAAAAAATCCACAAAATTTAAAGGAATAATTGGTTCTAATCTTCTGCCACCAACACAATATAAGTCAAGAAACCTCACACGAGCTAGAGGCCATAGAAAAGGCCTCTAGGTCGAGGTTGATCCTTCAATTCTTCGAAATGTTTAAACTAGAATTGTACTTCCTTAGTCGTCATTCATCTTTAAATTGACTCTAAATAACTGAGAGTTTGAACAAAGAGCATCGGGTTAGCATTTCGAGAAGCAAGACAAATGTTTTTATTCGTTCTTTTATGTACATTATTTTTGTATATACTTAATATATATAATACCTCAAAATGGATTGATAAAGAAATTACTTACTTAAATGAGAGAGAGAGAGAGAGAGAGAGAGAGAGAGAGAGAGAGAGAGAGAGAGAGAGAGAGATTCAGTACAGTATTAATATGGAATGTGTGTGGTCGTGGATATTCAATAGCAATATTCATCTGTGGCATATATTTAAATGACACGCCAATAACTACAAAGTAGCTATTCAACTAAAATGAATAATTTGAAATATATAAACAATATTGTTAATATTATTCAGTTCGTGCTCGTGCGCCTAATACTAAATCGTTAACTTTATTCATTCACTACAGCTCTCTTTCTCCATCAGTTTAAAACCCAAACTTACAATGGAGTTCCTTATGATTCTTAAATCTCTTCTTCGAATAATAATTTGCCTAACATGTTATACTGTTGTGACTTCCACATCTGTATAGACTCGACAGTTTCCGATATTATAAAGATAAACTCAAACTTTATCTTCTCATAGATATGCATCTTCTCTATACAGTCTTTACCAGAGAAGAAAAATTTTCTATAAAAATATTGCCTCATAGGAATGCAAATAAATTTTCTCCCTTTTGAAATCTACCAAATCCTCTGCACTTCCTTGATAATAGACTTTGGATTGGATTTATGAAATTGGGCTATGTAGCCAAGTTTTGGGTCCTGAGAGCTCATTCAGTACCCAAGTGCAAATGGGGGGAAAACTAAGCAGTTATACATAAGTAAAAGTTCAAAGAGGAAATGGAGTGGGAACAGAGGTTAGGTAGAAGGATATAAAGTTCAATTAGGGGACAAATGGTCGCTGCAAAGATAAGGAATGCTTACAGTGTACCGCGTGAGATGCACTGACTAATCTCTCCTATATACTAAAGAGCCAGTGATATATACTATATATATGTATGTATGTATATATATATATATATATATATATATATATATATATATATATATATATATATATATATATATATATATATATATATATATATATAAAACACACACACACACACACATATATATATATATATATATATACATATATATATATATATATATATATATATATATATATATATATATATATATATATATATATATATATATAGACAGTAATATTTCTTTCTTGTCACGCTGAGCGACAACCACTCGGAAAGCACGATCTCCCACCACAAATTCCCCAACTACCGTGTTGTAGTAAGGAAAAGGGGAGGGGTAGGAATGGTTAAATCTGTGTGTGCTACCTTTCTAAATATTTAGCCGTCATTTTCGACGGGTCGCGTACACTAGTCTACCAATAAAACTCGGGTTTCACTGAAGTTTTAAGTCCCAAGTTTTCTGAACTTCAATTTCCCCTAAACTTACCCCACGCCTCTGCATTAACTTCAGCCTTTAACTACCCATGTCTTGCTCTTTCCTTTACAATTTACTTTCGAAAAGGACTTTCTTTAGAACCTTTCACCACCAAAGATGTCAATTGAATTTTTCTTTACCTACAAACTGTATATCAATTCTATCTAATCAACAATTTCCCCCTCAATCCTATCTTTTTCCCTAAACTTTTCAAATCCTCAAAGACTAAGCTTCTCAGAAAATTCCTTCAAATCAAAGCAATCTTCTGTGTTCCATAAACTCTCCTTACACTCAGACTAAGCTTTTCCCTAACCCCTTCACCTCAAGAGATTCCTATTCCCTCCTCCTCCTCCCAGATTCCAATTCCCTTACTTTCCTTTTAAACCGACACGTTACTGATCTCTAAAAACTTTTCTTCCTTACTACCTATTGCAAATACTCTCCCTCCTCCTCCTCCTCCTCCTCCTCCTCCATTCTTCAGATCCTACATGTAAAAAGAAATACGGCAGCTTTAATGGCGCTGAGCTGCTGGAACTTTTCAAAAGACACTTATTTTGTAGCTACGTTCTTTTGTACTAATCGGATTAATCAGAGAGAGAGAGAGAGAGAGAGAGAGAGAGAGAGAGAGAGAGGAGAGAGAGAGAGAGAGAGATTTTATCATTTGACTTAAAAGACTGGAAAAACTGAAATGTTCAATAAAAGATGGGGAGAAATATTAAATGTCAAAATATTACCTTTGTAAAGTACCAGGGGGAGAGAGAGAGAGAGAGAGAGAGAGAGAGAGAGAGAGAGAGAGAGAGAGAGAGAGATTGATTCTATCCTTTGACTTAAAAGACTGGAAAAACTGAAATGTTCAATAAAAGATGGGGAGAAATATTAAATGTCAAAATATTACCTTTGTAAAGTACCAGGGAGAGAGAGAGGGAGAGAGAGAGAGAGAGAGAGAGAGAGAGAGAGAGAGAGAGAGCAATAAGAAGTATTGGTGTCAGCCTATCCCCCTACTACCTAGGCTATATCTTAAGACTAGGCCTACATTTCCAAAGGAGTGAACATCTTTCCAGTTGCTCCCAAACATGAAAGAAGCTTGTAGGCCTAATTGAAAACAAACAATAACGTGGTCCAAAGACAGATAAGAATTTAGAAAAGCTATGGCGATTGAAAGAGAGCAAACGCTTTGCTAAATGTTACCTAGGCCTAAGATTTTCTTTTTTAATTAAAGAATGATGTTTCATTACTACATTTAGTAATACCTAAACTATCATCGTATAAATGTAACAACAGAAAATTAAAATTACTATTTCTAAAAATGATGTTTTTTTTTTTTTTTTTTTTAGAGATTTGCATTTTTGGTCATAGGAATATTTAAAGACATTCCCCAGTCAGTCGTGACCTTTGGTTTTGTGACGCTAACTTATTAGTGTAATACAAGCCAATAAATCAATAGTTCATACACTTTGCTCATTTACATTCTTTCAATTGAAAAACATAACTGTAGAAATTCAACTCGAAATCAAATATCCCCATCAATTGACATTCATGGCTGATGAACAAGTTATATATGTCAAACATATTTCCTTAAATGATTCTTCAAAAATCGCTTTATACGAGATAACGATGATTAATTCCATTTAAATCTAATTTCCATAAACTAAAAAAACAAAACCCAAACAAATAATTAAGAAAAACTAACCAACCATACTTTACAATTGCATTAAGAAATGTAAATAAACAAGAAAAACGTAACGTTAAAGACTCGTAAAAGGCACAAATTTCAGATTTCAAATATTCCTCAGAGACATTCCAGACGCTGAGTCCTAATAACGACCAATATCAACGGATTACACAGACATGAAAACAACCCGTTTACTAAGGTGAACATACAACAGAAATTACTGGGAAGATGCAATGGTAAACGTGACACAATGCTACAATTCAGTATTAATTGTTCTTGCGTCTTGCGCTAAACACGGACCGATATTCAAAAGATAAGGGATATTAACACGAGGAGACTATTTCTATTTGATGAATTCCTTTATAAGTAAAGAAAACAGCTTAAGTTGGAATAATGAGTACTCTGGCTTGAAGGTACGCTTAGGTATACTATTCTATTTGTTTTCTTGTTTCCCTTCCCCACTGGGCTTATAGCATCCTGCTTTTACTATAAGGGTTGTTAGCTTAACCAGTACTGATGATAACAGTAATAATAATAATAATAATAATAATCCAATTACAGTATTAATCAATAATTAATTCAATGTGTATAATTACGTTAGAGAGTGGATGTATTAATCTGCAAACTCATAGCTGCAATTCAATCCAACAAACGATGCTGTATTAAATTTACTCAATGAAATTACTGTAGCTCACCGTGTCTCTAGATCCTGCGTTGTGCAACCATCCGACTAACAATTAGCTTTAAAATACTTTCCTCACACTAAGAATAGGAAATAATTCCATTTACATACCAAGACATCAATTAATCTAAAAGGTGCTACGTTGTGTCATCAGAGCAATTATATCTTTCTTGATATTGATGATAATACATTTTATTACTTTGATCCATGGATAACTAATTCATATTGTACAATTCAATTTCTGCCAGATCTACAGGAAGTCATAATAAAGTTTTCTCAATGACCTGCGGGAAAATCTCACCCTAGACATAAAAGGAAAATGCATCGTCAGGGTGGAAATGTACGGCTATGTATTTTGCTTGCTTTGATCCGATTTACAAAATTCAGGTCAAAGGTCATGCTTTTGCAAAGGTGAAGTCCTCTAACGCTGCCATAAAATTTATGAAATAAAATTAAAAATATGAAATTTAATGAAAAATTACAATACATTACCAAAATATGCATTCTGTTTGCAGATCATTATAAATAAAAAGTAAGACACTGTAAGCGTGTAAGGATAGAAAATAGAATAAAATGGCAACTCATTTAATGTGTAATATCTTTCTGTGAAGCAATATTTTAGATAAGAAAGACACGATTAGGTTTAGTAAGAAAAGTAAAACAAACATACACATATTCAATAAAAAAAAAAATGAACTATTAAACCTTAAAAATTCATAAAAAACCGTTCTCAAGAAAATTGAGGTGCACTCATGAGCTTGAATTAAAACTTGTGATAAAAAAAAAAAAAACTTCAACTCACCTTTTTCATCGATGATAGGAACACCTCCAAACACCGCTGCTTTTGGCTCAGCGAGGGCGTGGCTAGGCAAAATGGCACAAAAGTACGCCCACAACGCCCATAGCCAGCCCCCCGCCCGCAAGATATTCCTCATGCTGGTAGAGGGATCAACTGGTACTTCCACATAATAATCCACAAGAGCCTTGAGAGACACACCCGCTCATTATAAGTCGATTGACAATATTATGTTCAACTTCAGCCAACCCGATATTTATTTCTAAGTTTCACACCACTTACAGAAATATAAACAAATAAAAAACCCTTTCCTTCCAAAACCACTGATCAAAAGATGCACCTACATTATAACTTCTAAGTAACACAACCTTGAGTCAGTCCATTTTTTTTTCATTTGATAATCACATCACTACCAAGAGTACCGTATACTGTCTTGACTTAATCAAAACATCACATCACACACAACGGAAATGAATTTCTGAAACCACGAAGCAATTTCGTAAATAGGGAGTTCCTGTTTCCGTTTCTCTTCAGGTTCAAACACAAAATTACTAATCTATCTCGTGTTTTTTTTCTCCACTTACAATTTCACAGATCTTTCTTTGGTCGAGTTTTCAAAACGAGAAAGCGTCACAAGAATTCTGTAATTCGAGTCACATAAGAAAAGGGAAAATATTAATTATTTGAATGGGATTAGACGGACGAATGTCATTCCAAGGAAAAAATGTCATGATATAAAGAAAAAAACAATTTCGAGTTAACTATGATAACAAGGAATAATAACTAAAATAAAAAAACTTAAAAAATCAATAAGGAAAAATAAAACATAAAAAAATAAAAATTAGAATATAAAATTAAAAAATAAAATATCAAAAGTTAAAATAGAACATGAAAAATAAAAAACTAGGATATGATAAATAAAAAAAAATAAAAAATAAAATGACATGAGGAAATGAATCCTAATAATACGACGACAATAATGGAAAGACCATTCAAAAGTAACAATGACAACAAAGAGAAAATAAATCAAATACAAAAGACAACCAGAGGAAAACACAGGTCCGATGATGTACCCGATAAGAGAAGAGGATGATTACAGTTTATATAACAATCTAGCGGCAGTCCGAGTGATGAATCTGGTGATGATGTGATGATTGTGAAGAGCTGCGGGCTAATGGAGAGACAGCAATGACAGCCTAATTATTCCGGAGTGGTTGCAATAACGATTGTATCAAAGAGCTGTTTTTCCCTGTGGTTGCAATCACGATGATATCAAGAAGTCGAGTTGCTGCAAGTAGTGCTTGCAGGAATGATGAAAGCTCGAATAACTCCCAAGATTCCGTTGGTGAAATTCAATTGCATTAAATAATATTACTTTTGGTTTCTATTTCCTTGTTTACATTTCATACTATGTAAATTAAACTTTGAAACAATCTCTCTCTCTCTCTCTCTCTCTCTCTCTCTCTCTCTCTCTCTCTCTCTCTCTCTCTCTAATGCAAACGGCAATGGGTTGCGGTAGACTATCGGAAAAGTTCCTGCCTGGCGATCTGCTAAACGGGAGTTCAAGAACCGCCCAAGCTCGATAGTTTCTTATAGCGTCTTCAACCACATCCTCCTTATGATCTAAGGATGGGGGTTTGGGGGAGCCTATACGTATACCTGCCGAGTTAACAGCAGCCATTGCCTGACCCTCCCTGGCCTTAGCTTGGGTGGAGAGGGGGCCTTGTGCGCTGATCATATGCATATATGGTCAGTCACTAGAGCATTATACTATTATACTACTAGGGCATTGTCACTGTCCCTTGGCTCTGCCATTAATGAGCGACCAAAAAAAGAGTTCAATTTTTGAACAATTTACCCAAGTTTCCTTAAAAAGAAAGGGGTGGATAAGATACCTGGGGATAATTGAGTACCCGATTTTCACGATTGTAGTGGGCAACAAGTCTGGGTTGAGAGCCAGAAAAGGTAACACCCATGAATGATCAGTGCTCATTCAAAAATCTTATTTCATATTTTTTTTTCACAGGCCTAACCACCACCTTCCTCTCTCTCTCTCTCTCTCTCTCTCTCTCTCTCTCTCTCTCTCTCTCTCTCTCTCTCTCTCTCATCAGCAGTTAAGAAGTTAAGAATCAGGACAATATAATAAGATGGTAAAAATTACACTCACAACGACGATGGCGTGGTTTATAAGTGTAATATTGTTAAGACCCTCACATTAAACTAAATTTACAAGTGAATTTCTTCCTCTGTTTCACCTTCGGCTGAAGTTGTCAAGGGTAGCGATCGTGGCTTAAATTAGATGTTAATTTTAAGTGTTTCGGGTACACACGTGATGCCAGACAAATAACTCATCAATACCTCGTCCAAGGAAAAGGCAGCATTAAAAAAAAAATAAATTCCTAACTAACAATAAACTCACAAAATGGAAATATTAGAACAATGAATAAATATATGCAAATTTCCCTATGATATTAAATTTCTCTTATATCATAACCTCTTCACCCAAAGTCTCACATACAGACTTCATGCGAAGGACTTACATTTTCCTGTTCATAAATCAGGAGTAAGAGGAATATGTTCGACATTCATCTGTTATAACGAACCCGTACATCAGAGCACCACTTTAGAAAATGTTTAAGCAAGGGCGGGAGTTAAAATCAATTCCCAATCTACTAAGAGGAATATCAACCTTTCGGTTTCAATTAAAACCTGAAGGCCAATAGCGAACACTATCCCAAATGGTTTTTATCTTATTTTCATTATTGGCGAGAAAAGGGATTTCACCTCTGATGGTTTTTTAGGGATACATTTTCAATCTTGATACAACAAAAGATCAAAAGACCAGACGTTCATTATGCTAGTCTATATAACAAATAGATTGGAAAACTTACTACGCAGTGTGAATAAGACAAAAAAAATGTATGACTATTCAAATGTTTCGTCTCATTCAGATCTTCAAAACGACCAATACATGGCAGTAGAGATTTAGGGAGATACACAATACAATCTTAAAGAGAATAAAAAAATCTTTAACATATATGCATTCAACATTAAGACTGAAGACTTTTCCCAGAATATGGGGCTGATAAAGTCACACAAGTCACTGTCAGATAAACCCCTGTGCAGTATACACATACATATGCACTCATTCATATAGAAAATACATACACACAAATTCATATATATGCATATAGACATACACACACTTGCATACAATAGGTGAAGATATACAAAACGTTGCACTAGTAATATTCACACATCTTTTTAATTTATTTTTTAAACTGGAAAACATTCTTCTTCGACACAATACTGGCCAAAGCCCCTGGCGGAGTTGAGAAGAACGAAGAACAATTTTCGGACAGACACGACCTAGGCCTACGCAAGAATGTCTCCATTGACTGGAATCTGTGTCACCCCAAAAGAGTAACCGCAAGCATCTTACCCACATCCCACTTCCTTGTAGGCCTACTCAGGGAGGTCCTTCCCTAGGAACACCCATGAAATAACCACGTACTAAAGTCACCCAAATTTACCAGAGGGTTCAAAGCCACACTGGCAGTTGAGACAACCAATGTCATCCGGTAAAATCACGTAAGAACTTGCACCAACTCCCCCCCCCCCCTCTCTCTCTCTCTCTCTCTCTCTCTCTCTCTCTCTCTCTCTCTCTCTCTC
>NC_090745.1:24086779-24121779 GCF_036898095.1 Palaemon carinicauda
CAGCTGAATGTTTGGTGAACTAATCTCTCTTGGGTACCAAAGTTGAAAAAAATAACTTCCACAAAATTCCAAAATATTTCACACAAAAATCAAAACATTTACTAAACGAAAGTAAGAAAAAACGTCTTTGAATTTAATTGAAAAAATATATAAAATAAAGTAAGTAAAATTTTGAACAATGTCTTTAGCTTATGATAGCACCCTTCCTAATAGCCTACCCACAAAAAACTGAAAAGAGGTTATTGGTTAAAAATAAGATAATTTCAAAATCCATTTATAAAAAGATAACTTATTAATGCAAAAGATTTTTAAGAGAAGACAAAGTAAAGCCTGCAATCAATGATCGAGGTAAATTTTAATCATAAAACTTCCAACAAGCTAGATAATTAAAACTCATCTTTTCCTAAAAGACATAACTGTATACTATTAAAAAAACTGACTCATAAGTTTGAAAGACCAGCTGTGAAACATTCCATCCTATTGCAGCCTCCTAAATACAACAACAAATGTAGGCGTTTCTAGTCCCCTGCAGGACAGAGGCCTCAAACTTGTCCTTAGTCATATATGGGGTTTGGTGGGAGACCTTATTCTGATGGCTCACAGCAAACCAATCTAGTATGGGTGGCCCTAACTAGTACAGCTTTGCTGATCATGGCGCTGCATAAACCCTTTCACCATGTTAAGGTAACCCCACTCATATCTCTCTCTCTCTCTCTCTCTCTCTCTCTCTCTCTCTCTCTCTCTCTCTCTCTCTCTCTCTCTCTCTCTATATATATATATATATATATATACTGTATATATATTTTATATATACATTACATATATTATATATATATATATATATATATATATATATACGCTCATTCCAAACGCCTCCCGGAAAACCAAAGATACAACCTCGGGAACACAGCCAAGTGCAAATGGTCATTCTTCAAATAGTCCCTTAGAGCAAGCCTTCCCTGAAGCAAAATACTATATAATTTCTTTGTTCCGGCGAGAACGAGGACCCCATTACCTATGCAAAAAGTCAGGTTTAGCATAGCCGATGGGGATGGTTTTCCTGCAAAAAGAGGAGCCATTAGTTGGGTGTAGTCTATTCAATCAGTCTGAACATGAGTCACGTGCAACCGCTCAAGCTATACTTAAAAACATAAGCGTTCTCTTTTTGAGTATGTGCATGTATGTATATATAAATGTATATAATATATAATCATTTCGAAGTACTTATTGTTTATAGTGTTCGCTATCATATTTGTCCTATTTGTTATTTTATGGAAACTAACAACTGTTTCCTTCTCCTAAGCGTCTGTAATGGCATTTTTAAGTGGTTGTTGCTCCCTTAAATTTGCAAGATCACCACAAATCAGGAAATGCCTCAAACTCTGCAAAGCCGTATAATAACCATTTCCCATTTGAAAAAAAATCAACTCAACGAAATTCATTCTTAAACAAAAAAAAAAATGTCAGACTTTGACGCCAAAAAATAAGAGATAACATAATCCTACAAAAGTTTATTTGAAAAAAAGGAAAATGAAAACAAAAGAAAACCAGTAAAAAATCCGAATTGCAAGCAACTGGACTTGTTCATCCGTAATGGAGAAGTAGAGTAGAACCAATGCGAAAGGAAAACAAAAATTCCTCTTCAATCACTCCAGCCGTATATATGCGCTCTAAAAAAGAAAAAGAAGTATCCTTTAGGACTGGTGAAATGCAACACAAAAGTGCCAAGGGACTCCATTCAGTTCAAAATCCCCATCGTTCTATTACAGCTAAGCTCAATGCACTGCAGTTTACTTTTATATGTTTCTCTCTCACGATTAAATGTTGGATTAATCTTCGCTAAGGGATAATCATTGCTTTCGCTTCTTATCCTTACGATTAATTGCGATTTTAATTAACACGTTTTCAGCTGATTAAATGTTTTCTTTCCGGTGATTTAACATAGTTAATATATTTCCTATCGGGAGAAGACTCGTATACAATATTAAAAGTTCGGCGAAGGCACCAGCCACCCGTTAAGATAATAATGCTAGAGTTACTGGGTTCTTTGACTGGCCAAAAAATACTACATTGGACCCCTCTCTGGTTAGGGCCACTTTTTCTTTGCCTCCACATTGACTATGGCCTATTCCTTGTACATTCTCCTCTTTCCTCATACACCTAGTAACACTAAGATAACAGAAATAAAAAATTTCACTCAAGGGGTTAAACTACTACACTGAAATTTTTCAGCAATTACTTTTCATATAGTATAGGTAGACGAGAGACTAGCTAGGGTAAGCAGCTCTTCTATATGGACACTACAAAATTAAAACATTGTTCTCTAGCCTTGGAGAGTGCCATAGCCTCTGTACCATGTCTTCCACTGTCTTGGGTTACCGTTCTCTTCTTTAACGGTACAATCAGGCACATTATTCTATCTGTTTCCTTATTTCCTTTCCTCGCTGGCTATTTTCCCTATTGGAGCCCTTAGGCTTATAGCATCCTATTTTTCCAACTAGCATTGTAGCTTAGCATGTAATAATAAATAATGATAGTTATATTTCATAAATTTCAGTCTTAGTTCAACTGCAACCTTATATTGGCTCATGTTTAGTTGCTCATTCTGAATGATGCTTATAATTATGGATGACTAAAACCAACATACAGTAATTACTAACTAGGAATTTTCTTTATATTAAACTAAATACTGCTAATTTTCATAATAGACCCCTGAATTACATTCAACTACAAAATAGTAATTTTCATTAAAGACCCTTGACTTATATTCAAATACAAACTAGTAATTTTCCTTAAAGATCCCTGACTTACATTAAAAAAATAAAATGGCAATTTTCAATATATACCCACGACCCACATTTCACTACAAACTAGTAATATTCATTATAGACCCCTGACTCACATTTAACTACAAAACTAGTCATTTTCATTATAGAGCCCTGACTTACATTCAATTACAAACTGGAAATTTTCATAATAGACACCATGACTCACATTCAACTACAAACAAGCAACTTTGCTTATAAACCCCTGACTTACATTCAACTACAAAAAATGAGTAATTTTCACTATAGAAGTTTGATTTACTTTCAACTACAAACTTTTATTATAAACCTGACTTACCCCCAACTACAAAACTAGTAACTTTCATTGAAAACCCCAAATTTACAATCAACTACAAACTTATTTTCATCATAGACCCCTGACGGACATTCACACTTTTATGATATCGACCACGCGCAAATCCTGGTTTATATATAGTCCACCCAAAACGCGATCCACAATGTAAGAAGGAAAAACAAAAAATCCGTCGAGTTGGAGATGTAAAATATAAAAACATCGCAACCAGCCCGTGCCGCATACAAACCAACCATCGATAGAAAAACTAGACGGCAAACTCGGCCGGGAAAGTTCCTGGCGAGTCGTGCAATATATGCAACATAGGCACATGTTGCAACCGCTGATGGAACCTAACTGAAAGGCAGCCATTAATAGAAAAAATAAAGTTTGGCAGCGTAATATTATTTGAATAAAGGCTGAAACATTTCCGACTCCCCTCTGATCACTTCAATCCGTGCCGGAGTAAAAACCCCCAAAAAAGGTATAAAATTCACGCGCGGACAAAAAGCGAGAGAAAATTCTAAGCGCGAGGCTAGGGAGGAGGGGGGGGGAGAGGAACGAAAGCTTGTGAGGACATAAAAGCACTCGATGATTTCGATTTATTCTTTTTCCAATTTTAATCACTATTCGGATTAACACCCTTATCGATGCAGTTCTTGTGGCGCAATTTACAGTATCAAAATAATATTGTAACTCGGATGTTTTATCAATTACACATTTCAAAATGCAAAATAATGTCTAGGAAAGATTTCACACCAATAGAAATTCATTTTGTTTTAAAAAAATAGATTTTATTTACATCTGCATGTGGGTGGTATTTAATCCTACCTCCCTGACAGCTAATTGTTCAATAAATATGAAAACAAGAACCTGGAAAGGTAAGGGGAGCTCATACCCCTTACTTTTAGTGTTTATCTAAACTTATTGGAATATCTGTGTTTAAGGTTTTTTGGTTTATCTTATAACTTACAATACCAAAAAACGCTGATCAGAAAAAATACTAAAAGTGTTATCAAACAAAAAGAAAATTGAACCTGCAGCTAAATGAAATTGGGCATATTCAGAGTCCAAAATTCCTTTTTCAACTGCCAAATCTTTTTTGCTAAAGTTGGTTGCAAGTAAAAAATGATGCACGTTAACTTTGTTAGTTTATGCAAGTTTTTCTTCGTAGCAACGGCAATGAAAAACAAATGAATATCAACGCAAGTTAAGGTTTCAATTATCCTAAAATCACAATAATTAACAATATCTAGTTAATCATGCTTACTGAACATTATAAACTTTCTACAAAAAAATTATTAGATTTTGAGGAAACAGCATACATGGGCTATATGCCTATTGAATTGTTTATAAACTGCGGAGGTAAAGGACTTTAAAATCATAAAGAGACAGATACTTTAATTCCCAGAGGGATTTTGCTAGTTTGAATATCATACAATTATTATGCCAAGTCATCGAACATTGACCACAGGATTAAATTACCATTATACATATTTGTAATAAAAAGAAATATATAAAAATGGCTATAAAATATATATAAGCCATTATCATACGTTAATATAGCATACCAACTGATCAATTTACAATCTCTCTCTCTCTCTCTCTCTCTCTCTCTCTCTCTCTCTCTCTCTCTCTCTCTCTCTCGTGAATGACTGCAGTAAACATGAACAGTTGTTTGAAAAAGCGTCTTTTTATCTTAAAAAAAATGTATTACTAACACGAATGAAAATAACGATAAAGATAAACATCTAAATTAGCATCAATTCCACATAAGGGTATTTCAATAAATAAGTTACAAACACATTCATGATTAACAAGGATCATCAACAAGGGTATAGTGACCCTAAAAACATAAACAGCCCCACAAAATAACAACAACAACAACAACAACAATAATAATAATAATAAAAGATGAAATGCTTCAAAACTAAAATGTTAAGGTTAAAAAATTAATGACAAATTATAGAGGATAAAAACCCACCGGTATATTCAGCATCCAAACAAAAGTATAGGGGGTAGAGGGGGAGATATGGTGGGATAAGGGAAATGGCGAATTTGGTGGGAGGGGGAAAGTTTGATCAAGGGTAACTAAAGCCCGTAAGCATTAACGAAAAGTGAGTTGCTGTTTGTACAAGGGGGGTTACTAAACAATTTGTTTGGGAAATTTGACCCTAAAGTTTGTTAGGGTAATATACCTCTTTTGTTTGACGTTATTTAACCTGAAACTTCAGATGGTAAATATTGTAGCATTAGGCAACTAAAGCTAAATTATTACATAAGGAAAATTACCAAGAGTAGAAGTTCTTTGTTTTGCACTTAGAAGACAATATTTTATAATATTACGGTTATGAATATAATGAATGTCTCTTGAGTAAAAAAAAGAAATACAAGAAAAAAAACACAACAACAGATTTCCTTGACAAACGCTATTACATTTATCCCAATATTCAGCATACGTGGGCTATATGGCTTTTGAATTGTTCATAAACTGCGAAGGTAAAGGACTTTAAAATCAGAGAGAGACAGATACTCATATTCACCAATGTAGGTATGCTTTAAAATTCACAATTTAACCCTAAGATTGCTAAGATTCCAATTAACAAGTAAATGTAATCACGAAATACATCTGGAACTAGCAGGAAACCTGGTTACGTTACCCTAATCCCAACTCTGTCATTATATCTTAAATATTAAACTTGGTTGTATCATCTGCACAGCGGTTTAGGTTACGCAGTGCTGGCAGTGAATTATGCAGATGTTGAACTTGCTGGATTCTGGGGAATACAAACCAGTGCTCCAACACACAACACCAACACCAACAACAACAACAACAACAAATGCAGCCGTTTCTAGTCCAATGTCTGGGGTTTGGCCAGCTTTCCTCATCACACTGGTTGCAGCGGATTGGTGATAGTGGGAGATTTTCGTCTGATGGGTGGCCCTGACTAGTACAGATTTGCTGATCACAGCTATACTTATCCCTTTTAACCCGTTAAGGTGTCCCCATATCCACAATCACAATACACACACCATATATATATATATATATATATATATCACACACACAACTACCACTCAATTCTAAATTTCATAACACTTTGGATAGGTTTAACCATATAATCCTTGAATCCAGGAGGGAAATGAATGAAGTAACTAATACCATTTCCGATGAGGTTTAAATCCCCACGATATTATGAATAAGAAACAATTAACTCTACTCACATCTTAAGTGGAAATAATCCCATACTGTGTCTTACTTTGGAGTATCAGAAATCCCTATATTCTTAAAATAGTTTATATTGATTGTTCATTACTTCTCTTGTAATTTATATATTTCTTTAGCCTATCTCCTTTCCTCACTGGACTTTAAGCATTCGGCTTTTCCAACCCTGGTTGTAGCTTGGGTAGTAAAAATATTAATAATAAATGGTGCAGCCTATCTATTGCACTACCTATATTAGACAAGTTACAAACTCCTATTTAGGACGGTCACACAAAAATCAAATATTCATGAGAGAGAGAGAGAGAGAGAGAGAGAGAGAGAGAGAGAGAGAGAGAGAGAGAGAGAGAGAGAGAGAGAGAGAGAGAGAGGTGGAAGGCCTGTTACTGACCATTAATATTCTACGAAATAGGCCTACTGCCTTTCCTTAGCTGGTGAATATGATATCAGAGAGATGATTCTAGCCTCCCAAAGGACCCAAAGGCCATCTTGGATTTCTTTTTAGAGGGATGAGAAATTGGAGGGGGGAGGGGCGAAATCCCAGCCAGATTCGTATCAGGCCACATCAAAAGCATCACATAGAAAAGTTATGCCGGGAGATTCAATCCGATTTTTTTATGAATATGAAAAGGTTTCCTTTTATCGTCCTGTGCATATTATGACCTTGACAAGGCAGGTAATGTGTTTAATTATTTTTAGGATATATACATATATATTGATGTTAGTTTGGTGAACATTAATCTAAATATATGAAGATATCATTTAGTAAACTGAAATTAACATAGTGTCCTATCATATGACCATCGTCTTGATTAATATTTTCAGAATATAATCTTATACATAATATGCGTATACATTAATTAGATATATGAAAATATAATATAACAAACTAAAAAACAATATCAAGGCCAATCCTTAATCAAATTATCACGAAGCTGAAAAATTAAATGAACCTTAAACCTCATAAATCCAAAAACGAGAAAAAATAGCTTATTTTGATTTATTTCTAACAACTGCCTTCTTTCAAACATATTCCGAAAAGCCAACACACACACATACTGACTTCGTTAACGGACCAATTAGCTACAGTGCGCTTCATTTGAAGCGTATATGGCTACACATTAGCGCCCTACCTCGGGCAACGCAAAACCACCATAGGCCTACATTAACTGCCGGTTTAGAGAAAAAATAACAATAACAGGACCCATAATAAATTTGCCTTCATACAAAATGAAATCCTGCCTCCACAAGTCTAGCTACACTATAAACAATTGGAAAATTATTAACCGATTAGTCCTAAAGACACTTCCTCACTCTGGTTATTAAAGCTTAAGTCGAAAATTATTATTCATGAGGAGGCCGTTAATTATTACCGCTGAACAATGGATAATAAGGATGAATATATGAAGGAGGTCTACGAAATATGATTAACGTTATAATTATGGCAACGAACGCATGAATACCATTAGCAAATAGTTTTATTTCTTTATATGTGATTCAAAACTAAAGTTAATAACTTGTGTATTATGAAATGAAAGAGAAAAGGAGATAACTTCAAGACTGTAATCAATTTGTTACAATAAAGCAATACAGTCGTTTTGAAGGAGCAGCATATTTTACATTTCCTTAATGTTAACTGGCAACTATCGCTTATTCAGCGATTTTGGATATTTATAAATCTAAACTAGATTATATATATATGAAGTAAAAATCTTGAAATCATAATATTACGACGTATCTAGACGCTGTAGTCAAACCCTAAATATGAAAAATTCAGAACCCCACATACAGCAGGAGTAGAAATTAACTATCTGTTAAATAGACAAAACTAAGTGTGTACTTATGGACAAAAAGGTTGTACTTCCCTTTATTACTAGTGATTTACGTACACCCATCACATCTTACGGAGAGCAATCCACAAATATGTACATATCGATATATTAAAATTATTTTTAGATCTTATGTATGTGGTCCCTGCTTTTACGCTATACTTTCTTGCTTTAGGGTAAATACCCCAAAATCACCACGTACCAGATGGTACCAGGTCACAGTAAGAGATATGGGGGGGGGGTGTACACTGGTCGTTAAACAATACCCAGAAAGGTTTTAACGGACCTGGAGCCAATCTGGAACTCGTTAGGTCATGTCCTCAGTAATTATCTGCATTGTATGGGCTGGGACTATCACCTTTCACATAAAATAATAGTCTTTTCCTATTTTCTAATCCTTATGTTAATAATTTTGCAAGCCAGGATTAAGGGCATATTCATTATAAGCTTGGTTTCATGTTATTCGTCATTGATTAGTATCAATAATACTAAGGAAAATTATTTTGTGGTTCGAAGATCTGAGGGCAAGACCGACTAACCATCTCTCTCTCTCTCTCTCTCTCTCTCTCTCTCTCTCTCTCTCTCTCTCTCTCTCTCTCTCTCTGTATAAACTATCTATAAAAAGTAACCATAAAACTACTCAACAATCACTTTCCCAACAAGCCATTTACCATCAACTACCATAAATTTCACAGTAAACACATCAAAAACTCAGCGAAGAACCGCTTGCTTTTAACAGCATCCCTATCGCCCAAGTCAATAAATTTCCCAGCGTCTAATAAAAAAGAAAAAACCCGCTGAGAGACGAAGAAAGAAGGGTTCTCGTGCTTGTCTTAATGCAAAGAATAATGCACCCAAGTCGTAAACACAAATAAAGTGATTATTATTACACAATGCGTGAAAGGAAGCTGAAGCATATCTATTATTATTTGATCTTCCACTGAATAATGATGATGGTGATTGATGGCTTCCTTATCCATCAATGTCTTATTTAATGCCATAAAAGCTGTTTTCGTCAGTTACTGTTAAAGGCTTTGACTAAAACTTAAAAGGTTAGGAAAACGATTTGGAAAGAGAACCAACCACAAACTTATTAAATGTTTGACTGTGTAACATGAACTCCATTTACTAATACACACGTTAATATGCAATGTGAATATGTTAATTTATGAAATATGACTGTGCCAATATCCACATAATTTACACTAAGAAAAAAAGTGTATTTCCTACTGTTCAACTTCTTCCATTTTCCTGGCGATCGATTAAAAATGCATCTTCTAACCACGGAATGTTTTAATCTCTCCAATCTAAACATTGTCTCCACAAGTATATATATATATATATATATATATATATATATATATATATATATATATATATATATATATATATATATATATATATATATATATATATATATCAGGTTTGACTGATTCGACACAAATGAGTCAAACCTGATTTATATATTAAGATATATATATATATATATATATATATATATATATATATATATATATATATATATTTATATATGTGTGTGAAAGCAAGAGGGAGCAGGATATGGTGTCAAAAGATTTCCAAGAGAACCTGATCTGTCTTTCGATGGCAAAGATTGGAATATATGAAGGATTGCTGAACCAAACCATCTTTTATGAATAATCCAACTATCTTTGGACATGAAATGTGGATGTTGAAATCGAATGAAACCGAAGATTTTAAAGCTGTTGACCTGAGCGGCATGTAGTGCATGAACTATAAGGATGAGACAATAGGCCATATGAAAAAGTTAAACAACGGCTAGAGCAGGTGGAAAGTAATCTGAGGTGGTTCGATAATGTGGAAAGAATCTCCCTATATAACTCCATATATATATATATATATATATATATATATATATATATATATATAATATACACATATATATATATATACATATATATACACATATATATAATATATATATAATATATATATATATATATATATATATATATATATATATATATATATATATATCGGTCTGACTAAGATCTCGCTGTCCCTCGGGTAGTAGGGGAGGGAGTAGTCATACCCTGGAAGAGCAAGATGCGTGTGCTTGCATATCTAAATATTTAGCCGTCCTTTTGACGGATCGCGTACACTAGCAGAGAAAAGAGCGTGTAATTTAGAAATAGCGAGAGAAGAGGGAAGTCTAGATAAAGTTGGATAGATGAGGATGAAATATGGTGGAAATAGGCCGCACTGATATCCAGGAAGGGCAAGCGAGCTTCATAGAAAAATTAATGACGCGGTATAAATAGGGGAGGGGGATCGATATACTATTAATGGCTCTTTTGTGTAGGTAAGCGTATGCAGACTAATGTGGCTTATTCACGGTTTAACGGTTAATGAAGGCTGCAGTGACTTTTTTTAAAGCCACCCTATATTAGGATATAAATAATAATAATAATAATAATAATAATAATTATCATTATTATTATTTGCCAAGTTACAACCCTAGTTGGAAAAGCAGAATGTTATAAGCCCAGGGGCTCCAACAGGGCAAATTGCCCAGTGAGGAAAGAAAACAGGGAAAATAAAAAATCTTAAGAAGAGTAACAATATTAAAATAAATATCGTCTATATCAACTATAAACACTTTAACAAAACAAGCGGAAGGGAAATAAGATAAAATAGTGTGCCCGAGTGTATCCTCAAGCAATATTTGTTATGTATACTGTAGTCATTAAAAGTGAAACACCAATGTTATACCAAAAAGAGTGTACCACAAGTCACACTTCAAACCTTGTAAAGAGCTATTTAAGAAGTATAATAAAGATGAAAGTTCTTATCTCTCCAGCGACACCAAGATTTTGAAAATTGTTATTCTCATCTCTGAGACTAGATTGGATGGGTAAAAAAGTGGCTAAGCAATGAAGACGCCGTAGAGTATCCAGTTGTTGTATAAATAATTGAAACAGATACAAAAAACTTAAACCACAATAGGTTAAGGTTAGGGTTAGAATTACCAAAGACCTATTCAAAATTAATAGCTACAGTTAAAAAAAAAGTTAATTGAATAAGCAAAAATAATTTCAAAATCGTAAATACAAGGCACTAGCAAAAAATCTCTGGCTAATATTTGCAGATCAATGAAACGGTTAATAATGTCAAGCTCAACTCGAAGGGCGTTTGTATTGCCCCATTATCTCATAAAAGTTATTTTCCCGCAGTGATTATGTCACAGGGCTTGGACCTCTCCTTATTTGCAAGGTACAATATCCAAGTTTTAACCTTAAGGAACACGACACGGTCGAGCGAAGTGGAAAAAAAAAACAACTCTGTCGTGTGAGGTTACGTTATAGCCTCAGAGATGCGGGAGAAAAGACATCATTCGGTGATAACCCACGAAAATGTCGCAAGGGTCCTTGCTGAGAGAGAGAGAGAGAGAGAGAGAGAGAGAGAGAGAGAGAGAGAGAGAGAGAGAGATTTGTCAAATGTGAATCACTTTCATATCTATGAATTGATTATCATATTGACTTCCATGTCACGAAAGGCTAGAGACATTATTAAAGGAAGATTTAAAATAAATACCCTTGTCAAGAGTGGTTAATTTACATACATATAACAAAACGAAAGACTGGGCAGTTTCAATTATACATTAACTGTGCAGTCCATGTATCAAAATAATTTGCAATATACAGCAAACGAAAAATTTTGAAAGTATATCGTTGTACTTTCTTAAATAGAAGAGAAAACTTATTCAATAAGCCATTCACGTACATATACGTCATAGAAAGGATTTGACTGTTATATTCAAATACAGCATCACATGTAACAAAACACAATAATGAGACTTTCTAAAAAATGTACAATGACTATTCTATGGCTGAAATCGAAAATCTGTTATTAACGTTTTGATTGGCAGCAACTGAACTTGCAGTAAATATGGTTACGATGTGAAATAATAATAATAAAAAAAATGCAGTAACCAGGTCAAAAAATGTAGTTTTATCAAGAAAACAATAAACGCTAAAACTCGATGGATGTATGGTAGTGCAAAGAACATAATCATCACTAAAAAGGCCACTTAAAATTCCCCATCTATATTTGCCAAGCCCCAGCAAGGCTGAAGGAAACACCAGTATTCCAACCAACTTCCCAATATGGCAACTTGTAGAACCACGAGTCTCGACCGAAACAACTTTGCTTCATCGAAACCCAAACAATCAACCCCATTCGGAGAGAGTATTCTAAGAGAAGTATACTGTTGGTTCTCCATCAGGCTGATCCATCCCCGGCCAAACTTCGAGTGGTGTGACGCACCGTGTGCTCCATCTACAAAGGTTAAAGTAAATCCAATTAAGCAACAGTGAAGGATTGGCCTCTTACGTCCACCCAAGTTCTGTTTTGGGTACCGAGCGTATCTAGGGCGTAGGGGTGGGATGCTGTGAGAGGAGGACTAAGGGTGTCGGGGGACCCGAAACCTGGACCATACTGATGGCTAGCATTAGTCATTTGCGATGATATTCTGACTTAAATAGGCTACAGGTTTTAGACTGATTTGAGTAATGAGATAACAAATCCAAGGGGAAAAATAAACCATTAATAAATGCGGATTTGAGCGCTGCATGGATATATCCCAGAAAGGAAAAATAACTGACAACCGAAGTAAAATCTTGGACAATGTTAAAAAGAATTTTAAAATCTTCACCTGTCATGCTGAAGCATGATTGCCTTTTAAATATGGAGATTTGCAGTTCCCCAAGACCTACATCGTTGCCTTAATATTTAAGAAGACTTACATTATTTAAGATATGCTCCTTACGTAAAATAAAATCATATATCAAAAGAATATATTATACAATAGTGGTTTCCCCTTAGCACTTAAACTTTATGTTTAGATATACGAAGTGGTTGACGTGTGTATATATATATATATATATATATATATGTGTGTGTGTGTGTGTGTGTGTATGTATATATATACATATGAATAAATAAATAAATAAATAAATATATATATATATATATATGTGTGTGTGTGTGTGTGTGTGTCTGTATTCAAATACGCCATATATTTTGATAAATTAATATCTGTATTCTCTTACCGACCTCGGGATCAGAGCCCACACACACTTCTCGTGTAGAATATTCATTTCCTTTCCTCACTGGGCTATTTTTCCCAGTCGGAGCCCTTGTGATTATAGCATCCGTTTTTCCAACTAAGGTTGTAGATTAGCTAGTAATGATTACACACACACACACATATATACATACATATATATATATATATATATATATATATATATATATATATATGTGAGTGTGTGTGTTAAAATATAGTTCACATCAGAAAATTGAAACTGTAAAAACTTGAACGTAAAAATCCAAAGGCAACAACAAAAGTAGAGGAAGGCAAACAATCCCCGTAACTACCTTAATAGTTTAATGGAATCCTTTGTTGTTTTTTCCTTTATTTTTAGACAGCTGGAAGCGCATGCAATCTACACTCATTAACCAAGCCCCCGTCGTTCTTTTCTTTTCCGTTTACTAACGCAATTTCACCATTAAGAGGAAAAGCCACGGTGGTAATAGCGAGTAATAACTTCGTCATTATCGTAAATATTATTGCCGGTGCGATGCGTCCGTTCATTACTTTTAATACTTATGGAAAGTCGTAACCGGACGAAGTCGCCAGAGGAATCCTTAACCTTCCAACCTGGGAAATCACAAGGAGAGACCTTCGGACGTGATGGGCATTTTAAATGGTTAAATTGTAGAGAGAGAGAGAGAGAGAGAGAGAGAGAGAGAGAGAGAGAGAGAGAGAGAGAGAGAGAGAGAGAGAGAGAGAGAGAGAGAGAGAGGAAATATCTTGTCTTAATAAAGTCTTAATAAATGAAGAGAACCTTAAAAGAAACATTGGCTATAGTCATTAGTACCGAAATGAGAGAGAGAGAGAGAGAGAGAGAGAGAGAGAGAGAGAGAGAGAGAGAGAGAGAGAGAGAGAGAGGACAAATCTTGTCTCAATATATGAAGAGAACCTAATAAGAAACATATAGCCTATGGCCATTAGTAACTAAATGAGAGAGAGAGAGAGAGAGAGAGAGAGAGAGAGAGAGAGAGAGAGAGAGAGAGAGAGAGAGAGAGAGAGAGAGCGCTTGTGTTAATAAAAGGAACCCTAAAAGTAACATATAGCCTATGGTCATTAATACCGAAATAAAAGTACTAAACACAGGAGATACAATTAATTAAAATGTTGAATAAAAGGAAAATACTTAAATGCTACCAGTTCTCTAAATTAGTGAGTGACTCCTATAATTGGGGTCAAGTAACAATAAGTTATGAAATCAGGGTTAGTCATTTTGTTGATAGCCAAAAGTATTTCGCAATTCCTTTCAGCAGAGGGTTTGATTGATTCTAAATTTCATATATAATCTAACAATTAATCACATGTTAAATATATTTCTTTATGTTATAATTAATACTTTAATAACTCTGGATATAAATCAGGTCTACATTTGAACCGAGATATATAACAACAATTGACTACTGAAATGTTGATACCATTAGCATTACATCATTTCTTTCAGTTGAAGACCAAACCTATATTTACATTTTAGTTGTAGTCTAACAACTAATGACGTTCAATATTTTTTCAATTCTTATTGAATAAATCTAACATAAATCATGTCGACTTTTGAACCGAGAAATACAACAACAGTTCTGTACTGAAATTTATAAATGAGGTCGACCTTTGAACCCAGTTTTGTACTGAAATGTAACACATCCCAATCAATAACCATACAATCGCAATATAGATTCAATAAAAACAACCCTGATTCCCAACACCTAAAATCTGGAGAGATGATTCTTAAGAGGAAGGCTCGAAAAAGTCCTACAAGAAAATGGTCCTCCGGTCTACGGCTCCTACATTTCATTCTTGACGGGCTAATGGGACAAGTTTAGAAGCTTATCGGGGGAAATGATCAGCCATCTCCATCGTCCTCTCTCGCTTGGTAATAGGATGAGGGCAAAAAAAAGCATTCTCACGAATTTTAACAGCTTCATAACCCTTGAGGTGTGAGTGAACTCCAAATTAGAGATTCCTTATTCTGAGAACATGTGCTGATACAAAGATGATAAAAATAATAATTGCATTGATAAAAATTAAAGTCATTTAATTGACAACCCTGATAACAGCAGTAATCAATAATATCAATAAAGTAATGAATACATTCATAATAATCAACGAGTTATACCCTGTAATAAATTGATAATTCTCAAATGAATCACGCGGAATAGGCGATGCAACTTTGAATATGAATACTAAAAGATATGTATAGATATATAGCCACGGTCCAGATACCGTGGATATAGCCTATAGAACAAACAAGATGTCAAATAAGTTTACTTCTTAGTAACCCTTCACAAACAATGCCATTAAAAAAGAAAACAAGGAATCGAAACATCAATAACATTTCACTTATAATCAACTCCCAGAAAACGCATTAGGAGTATAAACAGTTCATCCCTAAATCACAGAATATACGGATAATTAAGACATCCCAAGATACGTGCTTAACCGACGTGGGAGGGCACAACTGTACCCTAGAGACCTACCGACCACGTCCCATAGAGGGCCCATTTCAAAAAGAAAACAAAACAATTGCCTAACAATCTCATTGACATTAATCGCCATGCCGGTCCTGCCTCCCCTTTCACCCTAGCTGCATATTAAAGCATGAAGAAACGCATAATACGACCATAAAATTTTATGACATGGGGCTCTTTCTCAGTGTGGGTCAATTTGGACTCATGGGTGGAGGGTGGTGGCAGTGGGAGGCTGAGGAAGGAGGAGAGATAAAAGCAACCAGGAACGAAACGAGTCTAGGATAGTGGTTTATGACTTGCTAATTAAAAGCGGCTATTAACTAAAAAGGGTGCATTAGACCTCCGTAGGGTACGGCCGGACCACGAGTAGTTATATGTATATCAAAGATGGACCTAGATAGGATGAGAGTTTTAACTACACAGGAGGCAAAATTAAATTACATCATCCAGAAGGAAAGTAGATACTGTGACTTTACTTTCCAACTTCACTGGAGGCAAACAGACAAACATACTGTAGACTTATCCAAACTTCATGTTGTTTAACGCAGGATCCGAAACCTCTTTTATTAAGTAATAAATCGCACTGAAGGATGACTTTGTTCTAAAACTTGATCAAACAAATTTATCGATTACTTAATGAATTCCCTTAACTAAAATATTCAACAAATCAACAAAAAGGTCAAGGAGCCTGGTCTATGTTGAAAGCTATTCCATTGGTGAGAGGAGAGAGAGAGAGAGAGAGAGAGAGAGAGAGAGAGAGAGAGAGAGAGAGAGAGGAGAGAGAGAGAGAGAGAGAGTCAAAGTAAAAAACCTTTATTCCATTATAAAATGGTTATTCTGTTACATAACAATATACATTATTTACATAAAATTCACAATAATTGGATTGTAAAAAAAAATTAGGATATATATACATTCAAATAAAATTTAAAAAATATTGCTTAAGTTTCTTTTTGAATAAATCAGAACTAACATTTATACATTTTCTTATTTCCAGAGGTAGTTTATTCCAGCAAGCTGGGCCCCTTATTGCCATTGAGCGTGAACCCAAATCAGTTCGATAGCTGTCTACAAATAGATTTTCATTCTGTCTGGTTAATGCATTCCTACAATTACCAACTGTAGGAAATGTGTATAGCCAGTTGGGATATTCTTTTCTCAAACTTTTAAAAACAAAAACACAAACATCGTACATACACTTTCTTTTAATTTTATCCACTTTAATTGCTGGAGGGTTGGGGTGATGTGATTGTGTTTTTTCACCCCAATAACGGCTACTCTACCAGCAAAGTTTTGGATTTTTTGAGCTTTTTCCATGTGCATATCATTAGTAGACCCCCATATCTTAATACAGTAGTTCATTACACTCAAGACCAGACTTTCCACAATAAAAGGCTCGAGTAGTATCATCAAAGTAATCTTTTACTCTACTTAAATACCTTAGAATGCCACTAACTTTTCTACTCAGCTCGTCAATGTGAGTACTGAATGTCATGTACCTGTCCATGTGTAGACCTAGATTTTTCACATGTTGACTTATCTTTACTTCATCACCATCGCATTTTATTATAATGTCATTTGGAATTTTGCTAATATACTGTGAGCTACCCACAAACATGCACTGTGTTTTAGTGGCATTTAATAATAGCCCTTTTCTTAGAAAATATTTCTTAATTTTGAGCAATATTAGTTCAGCCCTTTTTATCAAGCCATCTAAATTTTCTATTTGATCAGCCAAAAGAACTTGGGTGTCATCAGCGTATTGAATTAGCAAGCAGTTTTCTATGTATTTAATCATGTCATTAACGTAGACTAAAAACAGAATTGGACCTAGGACAGATCCCTGTGGGACTCCAAATTCAACCTTTTCAATGCAAGAGAGAGAGAGAGAGAGAGAGAGAGAGAGAGAGAGAGAGAGAGAGAGAGAGAGAGAGAGAGAGAGAGAGATTCATTACTAAAACCCTTTTCACCAAATATGCTTAATACAAACAACACTTATAAAGAACCAAACCTGTCATATCATTATTGGGGTTCCGAAAGAAAATTAACTAGAATTTGTTTACGGGAAATTGGTTAGCCAGCCAAGCCTATGTGGTCCCTAAATGGAGAGAGAGAGAGAGAGAGAGGAGAGAGAGAGGAGAGAGAGAGAGAGAGAGGAGAGAGAGAGAGAGAAATTTGGCATATTTTGGGATGTAATATTACCACATCATTAAGTGATTGGGGCAGTTTTTATCTCTGTAAAGCTTATCAAGATATAAATAAACATGATTTTTTAAATACTGTCAATTCAACGAATATTAAATTGGACGTATTATATAAGCAACGCAAGGGATCGATAAATGATTATAACAAATAACGAGAGTTGTTCCCCTTCATACTTATTGTGAGCTTTAAGGATAACAATCCATCAAGCATGTTTTGATTGAATGATAAAACCCGGTATTAAACGTGTCAAACTTGCATTCCCAATATTTCCAAATTGATCGCCCGATATGTTCAGTACGAAATTTTCCATATTTCTGTACTAATGCCGAAAAGGGGAAATGGCATGCGAAAAAAAGATATTAGCTTTGCACCGTACATGCATAATCTCAATGACGACTTCAGCAAAAACCATACAATTATTAGACATTTCACACTAGTGTACGCAACCCGGAAAAAAATTGACTGCTAAATATTTAGATAGATATGCACACACATTCAACCCTTCCAACCCCTCCCCCCTTTCCTAACTACAACCACTCACCAAGGTATGGCTACTTCTCTCCCCCTACTGAGGGACGAGGAGACACCGAGTAGTTATACGCCTGGCAATGCCGCTGAGCTGGACCGAAAAATTATATATATACACACACACACACACACACACACATATATATATATATATATATATATATATATATATATATATATATATATATATATATATATATATACAGACAATTGCTCTATTATATAAGAGTGATTTCTATACATAACAAAATATAAATGATCATCAGTCACTTAAAAAATAACAGTAATAACAAAAACAAATCGAAAACCAGCATGCGAAAAGGATATGGCCTAAACGGTATACCCGAATCACGACCTACTGTACACCAAAGGCAATTTTCCTTCGCAGGCAAACATTTTAATACGCAAACCCATTAAAGGGACCCCAAGAGGGTTATTAATTATGGTTATACTTTCACTTTCATCTCACCATGACCACAAACTTTCCAATTAAGTTGGGAATTAACACAAGTCGACCTTTCAGGTTCACCAACTTTTTAACACACACAAACACCCCCCCCCCCCCCCCCCCCCCCCCCCCCCCCCCCCCCCCCCCCCCCCCCACAATCTCCTCACATACCCCTTCCGACAACCTTGTTCACCACATTGTTAAAGGAAGGATTTATAGGCCGGGGGCAGAATTTATCCCTTCCGGTTGGGGGGAGATTAAACGACAATAAGGGTGGGGAAGGGTGTTTACGGATGGTTACTTCATGGTTTTGATATTTATTTACTTATTTATTAATGAATTACAGGCTATTTTTATCTAACAATTAAGGTCTACTTGAAATATTATTATTTCGGGCTACCAACGCTTAGAGCCCGTGTTCAACAGAAGGTGAGGCAATCAAAAACAACGACACCAAGTAATCTTGAAAACTTAAATATTACGAATACTAAAGATTATTCAATAAGTGAACTTTCTTTTTCTCAAGGATGTAGGATTCACCCTCACGAGATCGTAAATTCACGCACAATTCTCTTCTGGTAACCCTAACAGTCCTTCTCAAATATCTGTTCCTTACCTTAAAGTAAACTTCCTTTTTTTCTTAGTGTAAAATTTCAACATATTCTTTTGAAAGGGATGGGTATCTATATTTCAATCGCACTTGTAATTTTATGATAATATCAATATCAAACTAATTATATGATTGTACTAAAAAGGTGACACCCATGACACGCTTGTTCCTAAATGTTGAATAGAGGAAAATACAAATTGGAGAGGAGAGAGAGAGAGAGGAGAGAGAGAGAGAGAGGAGAGAGGAGAGAGAGAGGGAGAGAGAGAGAGAGGAGAGAGAGAGAGAGAGAGAGTATCTTCACAAAACATTTTCACCTAAAATTGTCCACCAAAATCAGCCATTCATGTGTGATCAAATGCATGTCCCACCTCACACTTACTTTGCCAAGATGAAAAACATCCTACCTCAAACGATCCCCAGCACACAAACATACTGTAACATCCACCCAAATGACCTTTGACAAACGGACAAAGACCCTATCTTGAAGTCCCTTAGACTATCAGACACCCGTCTTGGCCCAACCCTTGAAATACTAAATGCAAAAAAGAAAAACACATCTTCCTCAAAAGCGATGGTGGACTAAGCGACGTACTAACCCTTTTTGTCATGTCCTTATTTTCATATTTATTGCTCGTTAATAAACGAGAGATTTATGCTTATTACAAAGGCCACCTGAGATAAACACTAAGAAACTTCTTAAGAGGTGGGACACCATTTATCACTTTTTCTTTCCGTTCTATCCATTCATTTCCTTCTTTCTTGGGAAACTATTAATTTCCCCCATGGCTTTTTTGCTACAAAAATCTTTAACACCCCCCTTCACCCTCTACCAACAATAATCTTTTTTTTTCTATCACCACCTTAAAACTTCCCTTTTGATATTCTTCTGATTTCTCCTTTTTTTACTAAGCATCCAGCAAGCTCCCCCACCCAAAAAAAAAAATCAGCCGCCCCTCCTTCCAGAAACATTACTCTTTTCTGCAAAACCTCAACCTCCTAACACCTTCTTCTCCTCTAAGATTATTCCTCTTAATACCCGAAACCAACCCATCCTTCTTTCTTCTCATTCTCTTTCTCTCTCTCCTTCCGCTCTTGAGCCAAACCTGGATTTCTTTGTTGCTTTAACAATAAGTTCATCAATCTTTTTCTGTCACCCCGGAGGCCGTCAGCCTGAGATTCTTTTCATTCATCCTTTTTACGTCTTTCTTTCTAAAGGAACTTAACGCCTAATCCTACCCATATCCCCTTAGGAGGAATCCGAGCGGTTTATACACCCCTTCTTAACCTCACTTTTGTTCGAACTAACTGGGGCCATAGATATAGTTGCCCCTTTTACTTTTTATGAAAAGGGCTGCATTTTATCGGTACGGTTTTGTTACACTCTCAAGGAAGCACTTCTACATGTGACAGGGGAACGAAGGAACAGGACTGACAGGAGGGAATTTCTCACCTTGTGATTGACAACTAATTCTTATGGTGGGGTTATCTATACAACACATATGCAGCAGGATATTTCATGTGGAGAAATATGCAGAGGCGCTGAGAATTTTCTAGATCAAAATATGAGAATAGGTACCACCGTTCAGTAAATACATAATGTACGTAATACAAATTGTAATAAATAATCCAATTATCGATGTCTCAAATACAAATATCTTTCCCAACCTCGCATATATATATATATATATATATATATATATATATATATATATATATATATATATATATATATATATATATAAAACTATCAATTATGTCACCAAGTGGGACGCTAAGTTAGGTAAAAACTCGCTGGTATGAAAGAGTGAGAGTATATATATATATATATATATATATATATATATATATATATATATATATATATATATATATACACACATATAATCAAGTAAGAATCATGCACTTATTAGCTACTAGGAAAGATGAGTGTAAGAAGAGTGAGGGCAATTAGCTAACTACACATTGTAAGGTAAAGTTTGGAAAATTAAGTATTAGTAAGCGTGATGTATGTTTTAACCACCATTTTAGTTATATTAAGGTACAATTTTCTTGTTATGGTCTTAAAGTTGATACAATAATTGTTTATTTTCCTTTTACCCTTAAGGTTTGGAAATGAAGTATAATAAAATTTCTTCATTTCCAATCGCTCAATCTGTCACAAATTTTAATATTTGGTATCCACCAAAACGCTACACACGGTAGGCATTACCAGTACCAATTTTTTAACGTTCTTATAATGAACTTTTCTTCCCTCTCCCTTTTTCCAATTCGACAAGGTGTCCTTCCCTTAGCACCGAGCCCACGATCCTACACATCCCTTGAATCTTAAGCCAGGCCCGTAGCTATATGGATAATCACGTATGGAATGGGTCGTCTCTAAGTAACTCCGCCCGAAGGTGTGACCACGGGTGACGCTCTGGACAGTCATGCAGGCGGACAAATAAGACTCGAGAGACAACGTCCCGCCCACACAATTACCTTTCAGCTATGGAGGACACAAGGGAAGGGAAGGGAAGGAGGGTGGAGGCAGTTCAAAGTTCTAACCCTCTAGCCAACTTGCAACAGAGCTCGACATTGCAGACGAGATGCTAGTCCTCTCTAAATATTACAAATACAAACTTATTTGTCAATTGTTTATTTATCATTACATGTACCCGCTTCTTGTTCAATTCCTTAACCAATAACTGTCAATTTATAAGGTATGAAAATCAACATAACTTACATGTGGAATGTCCGTGTATAAGAATAGAATAAGACGATAAAAAAAAAAAGATCCACTAATAATAAAAAGCGAGTTTCAATTAGAAACCAGACCCTAAGCCATTAAAACTTTCCACAGAAACAGCCTATCTATGCCAAAGCTCTTAAAATTCTCCAGATTAAATTAAGTGGACGATACCAGAATTAGGCCTAAGCCTTGCAAAAAAAAAATATAAATCTGCTCTAACTTTCAAACTACCAAGTAATTTTATACCAGTCAAATCTGAAGTGAATGTTAAGCAAATTCAATTATGTCTCCAAATAAAAATGAGTATTCGAAATATTTCGGTGATATTATCAACACAAATGAGCGACATCAAAACAGACAACGATATATATATATATATATATATATATATATATATATATATATATATATATATATATACATATATATAGATAGATAAATACATACACACACACACACACACACATATATATATATATATATATATATATATATATATATATATATATATATATATATAACACAATTTATTTGGATAAATACAAAATGAATTAGCCACGCCACGATACTTAGTTCTAAGAGGGATCCTTAATACCCGTATAATAACAACCAGTAAACAATCGTTTACAGTGACAGCGTTGAAATATAGTATTTCTATATTAATTTGAAATCCTTTGGTGGTCTACCCACATCGAGTGAAGCCTGCAAGGGGTTGGTTGGTCCCTCCCTGGCCAGTATCTGTCACCTACAATATGCCTCGTCCAATTATTTATAGTTACCGAACATAACACAAGATTGGTCGAGTAAAACCTAAAACTAATAGGTCAGTGGGGCGGGGTATTTATTTTACCTAATAATGGTGAAAACTAGAAAACAGAAGAAAGCTGCCTTAGTTATTCCTTACGTTGCTAGTGTGCTATTTATCTTCGGTGTTTGTTACGTTTCCTTATTCAAACACAATTACTTAACTATATACAAATACCTTAAGAGATTTTATAAATTCTTATTCAGAAGAGTTAATTACGAGTTAAGTGGGGTTATTTGCAGGGTAATGTATGTTTACGTAAAATCCTTAAATAAATGTGTCGTTGTAAACATGACATTTCAAACGACCTACACCACACAAAACGGTTAGCCTTATGTAAAAAGAAAAAAAAAAAAACAAGATAAGTGGATACAGCATTCGTCAGTAATAAGAAAAAAAACAAAATGCAGTCGTATTCACACAAATAAACATATTCACAAAGGATCAGAAACTCCAGAGAAAAAAATGGAAAACAAATTCCTGAACCTATCATGTCCTATGCTACATTTTCTTTTATGCAAATTCTGTTCGTTTCAAACAGATGTATTTGCCTAAGGCAAAATTTTTGCAAAGCGAATAATTTTTCAGTTCCTATTCTAAATGAATAAGTTTAGGGATATTTCTTTTCTCTCTCTCTCTCATATATATATATATATATATATATATATATATATATATATATATATATATATATATATATATATATATATATATAAATATATGCACATATGGTTTTACAGGGTAACGAGACCGAAATTAAAAGAAGGATAAGCATGAGATGGAGAGCATAATGGTAAACAAAATGAGATTATGACAAGTTAAATGCCACTTTCTCTAAAATGAAAAGTATTTAATGAGATTGTCTTACTAGTATTAACTTATGTATCAGAAAATTGGAACCTTAAAACATAAGCTAGTTACAACTCAAAGAGCTATGGAAAAAATAACAAAGGGAATAACGCTAAGACAGGAAAAGGGCAAGATGGATACGAGAGTAAATTAAAGCAGAGGATATATTAACAACTTGTAAGAAAAAGAAATGGACATACAATGAGAATACCCGACAATAGATAAACATTAAAATAACAAATGGTTCCCTAGAGATTGTAAAAGAAGCAGAGGAAAGAAGAGAAGACGATGGATCGACGAACTAAGGAAGTTTGCGGACGTGAACTGGCACGGAAAGACCATAAACCGACGCAACTGGAAAGACATGTCTGAGGCCGAAGTCTTTGTTCTGCATTGGACGAGTAACGATGAATATATATATATATATATATATATATATATATATATATATATATATATATATATATATATATATATATATATATATATAAACGCAACAAAGCTATACTAGTTAGGGCCACCCATACTAGGTTGCTTTGCTGTGAGCAATCATACAAAAGCCTCCCACTATCACCAATACGCGGTAGGCCAGCTTGGCGATGAACATGGCCAAACCCCAGACATGACTAAGAACATGTATGAAGTCTTTACCCTGCAATGGTCTAGTACGGCTGCATTTGTTTAAATACACACACACACACACACACACATATATATATATATATATATATATATATATATATATATATATATATATATATATATATATATCTTGCTAAGCTACGACCCTAGTTGGAAAAGCAGAATGCTATAAACCCAGGGGCCTCAGCAGGGAAAATAGCCCAGTGAGGAATGGAAACAAGGAAAAATGAAATATTTTATGACTGCCAACTAAGGTAGGGGACCTTTCGAGTCAACTTACTATAAAGACGGGAAAACATGTTATAAAAAGTGTGTGACATAACACGGAACACAATGTTACTCAAGAAACTGACAGATAGATGGGACTGTCGGATGCTTTAAATGAGAACCTCCAAATATAAGGATGGAAGATGATAGTTTTATATAAATTTTCAAAGGAACTTGTCAGCACCTCGAAACAAAAGGTTTTCTTCATGTTACAATAACATATTAATTCTCCAGTTTGCGTAAACACACTTTTCCACCAATAAATAAAGCATTTCACAAACACATATATTGCCAATATCATGAATTTTAAATTCGAATGTCACTAAAGTAAAGTATCTAAATTGAAAGACTGAGGTCATTATATATTTTCAATGCTACCTTTATAGTAAACAAAATACTTCTCAGTAAATCCTAAAAAATGGATTCATAATTTTTTTTTACTATTTTAAGCCTTTTATCCACATCAAAATAACCCCCCCCAAAAAAAAAAAATTAAAATAAAATCCAAGTAAAACATTCTAAAAGATATAAATTCCAATCAACACTACCAAGCCACTTTAAATCTTAACCGTATTCAAACAATTACACATACATGCCATAAGAGAATAGACTTCAATGAAAGGATGGAAGGTTGAACACAAAGCTAGACATATGAAAGTAGACCAAGATCTATTGTACACATTCGTTTTGATGCAATACACATTCACTTAATTTTTGTAGAAACCACAGTGATCGCATGGCAAAGAGTAGTTCGAATACAGCAACCCAGCACCCACCAAGCCTCACTCCCGTGCCTTATAAGCACTAAACAAGGAAAAATCATTTTAGCATCGTGAGTCTGAAACAAACATCTGTATCTGGTAACTAATATGACATTACCAGTTTCTTATGATTATTATTAATTGCTAAGCTACAACCCTAGTTGGAAAAGCAGAATGCTATAAGCCCAAGGGCTCCACGAGGAAAATAGCCTAGTGAGGAAAGGAAATAAGGAAACAGGAAAATTAATTAACAATTAATATAAAATACTTTAAGAACAGTAACAACATTAAAATAAATATTTTATACATAAACTATTAAAACTTAATAAAAAATAACAAGAAGAGAAATAAGATAGAATAGTGTGCCCAAGTGTACCCTCAAGTAAGAGAACTCTAACCAAATTATGCAGCTGGAATTACGTGGGATAAACAAGAAAGATGACTGAGAGAAGGTACAGCAAATTAACAGTGAACAAGAGAAATAGAATACCATTCCCTCTAAAATGGAGCAGACTTCACAGCTTCCTTTCATTCATGGCAGCTTACAATACGTCCAAGGAAAAGCTAATCAACCGAGGCTTAACAATGTGTCAGAAACAAAATAGGCTTTACTGTTATTCTTATCACAAAAACATCTAATAAAGGCTCAATACTACACAGTATTATAATAGTTTTATTCCAGCTGTGACCAGATTGTGGAATGATTTCCTAATCAAGCAGTTGAATCGTTGGAATGTCAGACGTTCAAATTTCATCGATGTATATTAACGTTGTTACTGATCTTAGAATATTCTATATTAATTATTCATTACTTCTCATGTAGTTTATTGACTTTCTTTCCACACTGGGGTATTTTTTCTTGTTGGTGCCCTTGGGCTTATAGCATCCTGCTTTTCCAACTAGGACTATAACTTGTCTGCTAGCAACAACAATAACAATACAAATTAACGGTGTATACGAAAAAATCTTTAATAACTTGCTGCTATGATGACCTTTCACGTCCTTGCAGAATACAGCTTAGGAAAAAAGGAAGAGAACAACACGAGGTACCAGTTTTAACGTATTCCATGTAATCTCCCGATAACATTTCCTCGTATCCCTTTTGACCTAAAAACAGCCTATAACATTTACTCCCACAGGCATAGCGCGCTATTACATGCTGCCTTTACCGTCTATTGCCTCGTAAAGCCTACTGCTATAACATTCCACTGCTATTACTATTGCATACAACTGCACTGTATTTTGCTAAACTGTTCATTCAATAAACATCGTTTGACGTCTATGATGACTCGCAGTCCTCCACTTTTTGCAAAGTCCGCCATGAATATTTCATCTTTATCCTTTATAATTAATTACCGCATATCTCTAACATTACTCTTTTTAAACATTTGCTTTTAGTTTAACGTTCATTTACTAATGTTCTGCAATGAACGAAAGTCTTGATTAATGTTGCAAATATTTTTTTATTTCCGACTGCTACATCATCTTTAAAAAGCAAACACGTACCGGTACTTTCCTCTAGTCACCTAGCTTAAAAGCACCAGCATCTTTTGAAATATGAAATGCGAGTGTACACACTGCTGGAATTAACACAGCCAACAGTTGAATATTTGACAGCTGTGTTAATTAAAGGTATAGAAAATTATACACACGCATGCAAATATATTAATGCAAATTTATATATATATATATATATATATATATATATATATATATATATATATATATATATAAAATGTATCTTTACATGTAGACATATGTATACGTGAACATAGTTCATATGCATATAAAAATAAAAATAAAGATATATATATTTCTTATAGACCTATACGTACTGTATATCATAGCCTGTCTGTTTTATATCTAACTTAGACATTCATTGCTCGATTGGTACAAAAAAACGTATTGAAGATATGTAATTTTTTTTCTCCGAGCTTCCTAATTAAGGACAGACTTCCATATTGAATAAATGAAAAAAGAAAAAAAAAGCACTACGAGTAACGATAAACATAAGTCTATAAACCAACAAAGTCTAGGTTCCTCCCCTTGACAGCTATCGCGATCACAAATATTGTTATGAGCCAATAACGAACGAATAAATCTTTGCTAGCATCCCATAGGGGAGCGGCCTATATCCTTCCCAACCCAGTATAATTGTCACTCTAACGACCGCCAATTAGCCAGAGAGAGAACCATTGGCATGTTGGTATTTCAATTTCATTTCCCTCTTCCTCCACCTAAGTGAATCTAAATAACACAAGCAGGCGAGTCTGATTAATTTCCAATGTCAACGTGGGCCTATGTCTTTCACCCTTCCAAAACACTGGGTCTTGGTGTATGGAACTATATATTTTCTAGTTTATGTATTACCTAAATCATAGAAGCCTGGCATCTAATAAACAAATTAACACCTATAAGCAATTAGTCTTACATTGGTGCAATTAAATTCTTATGGGGTTAGTCTAATTCTTTAGATTTACTATAGCAAAACAGACATATTAAATAATCATCCCTGGTCATACACTATGATAATGCGATTGACAAATGCTATAAATGCAGAACATTATCAAAGCACTTTTATATGTATTAAGTTTGCCCAAAAACTTATACCCTAAAATTTCAGAATTCCAATTTCTTAAAAAAGGTAATATGTAAACTTACAACAGTTGATTGGAACTAAGCCTAGGTCTACCTGCTTATGCCATCCTTTAGAAAATGGTATGCGGATACAACCAAGTATCATGCTACGATAATACAAAAGCTTTAAACCCCAATAATCTCATTACTTAAAAAATATCCAAACCCATAAACATATGCTATAACACCAACATAAATCATAACGTGCATAATTAAATACAATAGAACTAGTCTGGTATCAGTAACTACGGATCTTATCGGTACTCTAGAAAACCTATATATCACATACATACAGAAGTATGTAAGACTATGTAATCTTCCCCATGCTCAGAAAAACATCACAAAACGATAAAAACATATGTTCTTCATAATAATATAATGGCCGTGAGAGAGTTCAAGATGTCAAGACTTGAATCGTAAAACCGCCCCTCTTACCAAAAAGGCAAAAAAAAAATTTATACGATACCTCATGATATTAAAAATCATAGAGAAAAATATAAAACACTTGCAAAAAGTCGAAATGAAGTCACTGACACAACCATCACTGCAATATGACTAAACCACACAAGAAATATGATAAAGAAACATAATGCAATTTCACACAGGTCACATGCGTTGGCGATAAACACGCTTACGGGGGTTCAATGGGACGCGACACAAGACACACCCTCACTCGACACTGTCTGAAGCAACACTGTTCCCAGAGGTTAGCAATGGTCTGGCCTCGCTCTCTGGGCCGCTAGTCTGGCAGCGGCCGGGCGGCCCAGTCGATGATGGCTCCCCCAAAAAGATTCCGAAAAGACTCATACTATGTGACTGGGGCTCTCGTCGGCAAGCTTCTGAAGGCGCTGTCTGCCTTTGGTGCTTCCACGCCGAGGGCATTTTGCTAACTTATAGATTGGTCAATGTCCACCTGAGAACTCCATAAACAAGGCGGTCAGTGTGTGCGTTTGTTCGACGCTTGATCACGCAAGCATTCCGCCTCCTTCGTTAGTGAATAAAAGTTCATGAACAGGAAGAACGGATATACAAACACGATTAGAAGCTAACATTGATTTAGGATTTCTCAAATAACGCATCTGTTCGTAGGGAAATAGTTTTATTTTTCTCCTTTGGAAGGGGGTGGAGCCTATATATCAGTTCCTCATATTAGTCTAATGATGAAAGTCCACGGCTTAACGTTGCCCGATACGAAATTGACACATCATCCTTTTTTAGGTCTATATGAAAAATATTCCCCTGTAACTCACACATGAGAGAGAGAGAGAGAGAGAGAGAGAGAGAGAGAGAGAGAGAGAGAGAGAGAGAGAGAAACGCAAAATATTAGAGAGAGAGAGAGAGCCGGGTAAAAACACAAAACCTTTAAATCAAACCGATAATTCTAAAAAAAATATAAATAAATAAAATAAAATAAAAGCAAACAAAATAAAGGAATAGAATCAGTATGTCGCGGAAGAGACGACAGTCTATTTAGGCGTATCGTGGAGGAATATTTACTCACTTATGCAAATGCAAAGACATTATTCCTCGCAAGTGAACGGAGGTAAATATACATTATGCGAATCACGTCATCGTCAAACCGCCTATGCTAAAGAAGAGTACGAAGAAGCGCCGAGACTTTGTAAAAACTGTGGGTTGGCGCCTTCAGTCTTTCCTACCTCAGAATAATAGAAGAATAAAAAAAAAAAAAAAAAAAAAAAAGGTGAAATATACAATGTCAAATGGCGGGAATTCTCCAGCTATGATGTTCGGTGTTCTTTGATGGCTATCTTACTTTTTTTTTTGAGTAATGAAATGCATTTTGAGGATATTTGTAGTTCTTTAGGTAATGAAATACATTTAAGGATATTTGTAGTCCTTTAGGTAATGAAATGCATTTAAGGATATTGTAGTCGTTTAGGTAATGAAATACATTTAAGGATATTTGTAGTCCTTTAGGTAATGAAATGCATTTAAGGATATTTGTAGTCCTTTAGGTAATGAAATGCATTTAAGGATATTTGTAGTCCTTTAGGTAATGAAATACATTTAAGGATATTTGTAGTCTTTTGGGTAATGAAAAACATTTAAGGATATTTGTAGTCCTTTAGGTAATGAAATACATTTAAGGATATTTGTAGTCTTTAAGGTAATTAAATGTATCTATGGATATTTTAGTCATTAAGGTAATTAAATACATCTAAGGATATTTGTAGTCTTCAAGGTAATTAAATGCATTTAAGGATATTTGTAGTCTTTTAGGTAATGAAATGCAAGAAGGGGTATTTGAACTTGAGAGATTCTGAACACTTTACGAGAGCTCTGGTCTTCCTAAGATAAAAATGGAGACATTTAGTACAAAAAAAGATAATAGCAAAAAAGAAATGAGCAAAACGAATCTACAGATATAGAGAAATATTATAAATAACACTAACGGTATATCTAAATGCATTTAAATGCAGTAAAAAAAAAAAAATATATATATATATGCATATACATATATACCCAAATCGTAAAGCATAATGGTAATATAAGAGATGGTCGAGATGCGAAGTCTCGACCTTGGAGCATTACGAACCGGCCCAAACTCCGATCGAAGTTCCTTCATTAAACCGATTTCTTCGGGCTAGAAAACGGCGACTGTACCCAGTAATTCACAAGTGAGTTCCTCGTGTCGTACAGTGAAAACAACACATGCAACCGTTTCTAGTCCACAGCAGGAAAAAGTCCTCAGGTATGTCTTTGTTCACATCTGGGTTTTGGCCAGTTTTCATCACCGCACTGGCCACAGCGGACTGGTGATGGTGGGAGACTTATCTGATCGCTCACAGCAAAACAACCTAGTATGGTGTCCCTGTCTGGTACAGCTTTGCTGATCATGGCGATAAACAAACCCTATCACCACGTTAAAGTATCAACATAGAGTAAAAATACAAGTATTAACTGGAACGGGCACTCGGTGGAGGCATACCTTCGCCTATATCATGTATATAAAAAGATCGGCAATTGAATTATGCACATTTTGGCACTAGTTTCATGCAAATCAGATAAAAAATGGCAACGATATGGCAAAAATACTTTTTTTTTTTTTTACCTTTTCTTGACCTTGACGTTTGATCCAATCACTACAAAAAATCTAATCAAATTGTCCTTCAATCATGGCCAAACATCCCACCAAATTTCATGAGATTCAGTAAAATAGTTTTTGAATTATGCGAATCACCAACGCAAATCACAAACACACAGACAGACATACAAACATACGTCTATCAAAACATAACCTTCGTAACGAAGTTGGCGAAGGTAAAAATACCGGACTTTACGAAAGGCTCAACCAAACGGCACAACTTAGCGTCCTTACGAATATATGCAGTACCTGCTGAAATTTTAAAGCAAGAGGAAGTGAAAGAATATACTGTACATATCAACGACTAAAATGATGAATAAAAAATAAATCTTTAAAATCTACACCCAGAATCCGTTTAAAGGTTTAAAGGCCACTCATGAATGGCAGAGGCAAGGGACAGTGACATTTCCCTATCAAGAGGACAATGCCCTAGAGACTGACCATATATTATATGATCAGCGCCCAAGACCCCTCTCCACCCAAGCTGGGACCAAGGAGGGCCAGGCAATCGTTGCTGATGACTCAGCAGATAGACCTATAGGCTCCCCCGAACCCCCCATTCTTAGCTCACAAGAATGGTGAGTTTTAGCGACCAAAGGAACTAACTAATCTGAGCAGGACTCGAACCCCAGTCTGGCGTTCACCAGTCAGAGACGTTACCACATCGGCCACCAAAACCCTACCAAACAGATACACTCTTCTTAGGAATAGGGTCAATACCTATATATATATATATATATATATATATATATATATATATATATATATATATATATATATATATATATATATATATATATATATATATTGTAAATTAGCTGAAGTGACAAGCTAAAAATATACCATTGGCAAACTTTAAAACATTGTACTGCTCAATCCATAATTTAGTTTAAATTTCACGAGAAAAAAATCAAATGTATTTGGTTTGAATTTCGCGTGAAGAAATCGAGCACCTCCTAATATATTAGCGAATCATACAAGTTTTATTTTTTAATGAAAACACAAAAATATGGAATTCTTTTTTAATCAAATTACACTGGAATGCTAAATATCACAGTTTTCTATTCTAATAACAACTATAATTTTAATCATTCATTTCATCTACTCCACAAAATAGAATATAACCACTATATTCTCATAATCCACATTATCATACTAAAAAAATTATCAACATAATTTAACATAATTTTCCGGTATTCTAAGAGTATAATAAATCAATAAATAAATAAGCAAATTGCTAAATACTTGCTTCGTCCATTCCATTTAACTACCCGCAAAAAGAAAAAAAAATTGGTACCAATTTTCTTCAATTTTCCATAAGAAAAATAACCACCAAATTAACATGAACTAGCGGCGCATGTTTCCTCTTTTAATTTCACATAATGAAAAATTCTAAATCAAGGAAAGTTAATAACCCTTTATATCAATTTTAGATAGAAAAGCAAATAAAAAATCTAAACCAAATATTCTTTCCTCTGTATTTCAATTATGGAATTTTTTTTCTTTCAATTCCAAGAAAAGAAAACCGTACACTAATCAATCTTTTTTCATTCCTACTTCATATTACAGCGAAAAAAAAGAAAACACAACACTCGCGGAACCCCACACCCCACCCCCCACCCCCCAAAAAAATCTAATTACATTTTCGTTCCCTTTCATTTAAAACAAAAACAGATTGTAATTCTGGTTTTTTCACGTTCTATCATTCTACAATAGTGGAACAAATGCAAAATTTCTTTGAATATATATAAAAAAGATACTTTAAAAAATTATCTTTTAAAAATTCATAACATTCATTATTGAATTTTCTATAAAAAATCGCACACTTAAATCGCTTTTTATTCCAACTTTCATTACAAATGTAAATTTCTTTGAATATAAATTACAGAATAACATACTCTTCGAAAATTATCTTTTCAAAATTATCATATCCAGAATTTTATTAAAAGAAAAAAAAAAGAATTCGCACGCTTAAATCTTTTTTTTTTTTTTATTCCAACTTTCATTTTTACCACGCGAAAACAAATAGAACTTTCCTTTGACTTAATTCCGCCATGAGAGAAGAAATTTATAGGTGGCATAAAATGCATTAGGCTGGGTTTTGCAGCCCCTGAAAACGAGAGAAAAATCCCGTAAATCTGTCATATCTAATTCTTATGAAAGCTACACCACTGTTTTTTATTGAGAAATATGACACCAATAAACATACACTACATAATATTCATCTAGTGTTTATAAGGGCCGTGAGAGAGAGAGAGAGAGAGAGAGAGAGAGAGAGAGAGAGAGAGAGAGAGAGAGAGAGAGAGAGAGAGAGAGATGGTAGGAATTTGGGTATGTATCTTTTCTGGTATGTAGATTCCGTCTTCTCTATACATTCCTATTCAGATTATTATTATCATTGCTAGCTAAACTACAACCCTAGTTGGAAAAGCAGGATGCTATAAGCCCAAGGGCTCCAACAGGGGAAAATTTCCCAGCGGGAACAGGATATAAGGAAATAAACAAACTACAAGAGAAACAATGAATAATTGATATAAAATATTTTAAGATAAGTAACAACATTAAGACATCTTTAGACAATAAAAATCTTTCCAAAACTTGGTTAGAGTTGGAATAAAACGTCTAGAATACTGTGTAGTATTAAGACCTGATGGAGAAGGCATGGCTATGGAAATTAACTGCATACCTGGTATTACGAACAGGATGTTGCTGTCAGGGAAGATCTGAATGCAAAGGATGGTCAGAGATATAAAAAAATCTTATGCAACATTATATATATATATATATATATATATATATATATATATATATATATATATATATATATATATATATATATATCAGCCGTTACTAGTCCATCGCAGAACAAAAGCTCAAACATGTCCTTCAACTTGTGCCTGTCTATGTCTTTCTATACTAGTCCTCACCCACAAACTTTCTTGGTTCGGCATTCCATCGTGTTTTCTTCCTATCCATGCTTAAAATTGCAATCTATAGTGACCAATTCTGTTATTCTTAATGTCCGTCTATTATCTGTCATATATATATATATATATATATATATATATATATATATATATATATATATATATATATATATATATATATATATATATATATATATATGAATAATCCTCTTCATCAATGAAGTTCAATAAGGTGCGAGAGATTGCGTTACTTGGTCAGGACGCGGTAACAAGAGGCAGAGCTGCACACTGCATCAATGGCCACAGAGATTACGCCTAATTCAACGCATTGCAAAGGTATCACCTTCATGCTGCACTACTCTTCCATTCACAGAATCAATTGACGAGGGGGCGAAATAAGTCAGCGTTGCAAATCATCGTTTTCTGCGAATTTAATCCATAATATTTTCGGAGGAAATTATTCAGGGACTCAAAGAGAGTAACATTAAAAACGAAATTGAATTGTAAGTTAAATATGATGTAATAGATGAGTTGAAAGGGTTCTGGAAACATTTACATCATAAAGTATAATTCTATTTACATAACTAAAGGACAATGTATGGAATATTGTTGAATAATATATAACACAAATAACTACTAGATGGTGATAACAATATCCCCTATATGATAAAGAGCAAGTGTCTGGCTATTTATATAAACATTTAACGAAGGGGTACCCCGAGAGA
>NC_090745.1:24126779-24134279 GCF_036898095.1 Palaemon carinicauda
ATATTAAAAAAAAAAAAAAAAATTAGTTACCATCAGAAGAAGCAGATGTCAGTAACAACACGCTCATCGGCCGATGCTTCCAGGCATTCAGTCACTCCGCCAGCATTTGTATACAGATATCCTCAACACCCTGCAAAATTGCGAATATTTCTCCCAGCGAATGGAAACCAGCGTTCGCGATCGCAGCATACAAATCGCACACGTTCGAACCATTGCCAATGAGTGATATGCAGGCATTCATATATGGCATCGCATACAATAGAGCCGACGTTTAAAGCATTGGACAATTGCCTATAAAACCTTCCTGTAAAAACACAAATAAACCGGTCAAGGTTTATGAACAACGGTTTAACTCTTCGGCGCCTCGTCTGTTAATAGGTTCTGAATGCACGAACAAATCATAAAATGCTTACGAACAGGCTAACAAACGACCTGTGCAACTGTATTGTATACATTCACATATTACGCATATATTCATAAATAAAACATTACATAAGCGCGAAATAAATTTCTTTGCATATTATACAGTGTTTATACATTCATAAAATGTACATGTACGTTTATATGTACTTATATGCATTTACACATCCACGAAACAATATGTAGATGCTTAAATAAAAATTATACATGTTTACATATATTCTATATCATACACAATTTGTATTTATGTATTACGCACGCATTCATAAAAACATAAAACATTTAGACACATTATGCAGTATAATTTGTAATCATACATTTAAGATATATTTTTGACACACATTTAGAAAACGCATATCATTATGATGTAACTGGAATCATATATTTAAAAACATACTTTTGTACTTGAGTGACAATTGCGTTAATGCATATCTCCCCTATGTAATAAAAAACAAGTGTCTGGTTATATATATATATATATATATATATATATATATATATATATATATATATATATATATATATATATATATATATATATATATATATATATATATATATATATCATCCGGTCACACTTAGCTCTACGAGTCCCTCGGGTGGGAGGGACACAAACGCTAGTTAGAGGGGGTTGCGTGTGCATGTGTGTGTGCGTATCTACCTAAATATTTATCCGTTATTTTTGACGGGTCGCGTACACTAGTACGCTTATAACAACATTCATACTAATCTAAAACCAAAAATACGTGTATGCATTACAGATATACTACAGCAGTATTAAATGCATATAATATCTTCCACGTATAAGCTAAAAATAAAAAGATTTCCACGGATTTAAAAAGGGCTTGTCTGACCTTGTGCCTATGTGCAACTTCCAACACAAAAATTCTTGTTGCCCGGCCTCTCTCATTACCAGAAAGAGAATCCACGTTCAACAGAGCCCGCTTGCATAAATAAACAACGCCAATACAAAGTTCAACTTCAAATATACAACAAGGTTTTCGAGGCTTTTTTAGATTCAGAAGTAAGTATGGTTTGATGAAAACGAATTCGTAACATAAAGAAAATTCGTTTACATTGTACACATGCGAAATATCTATCTATCTATCTATCTATCTATCTATCTATCTATCTATCTATATGTGTGTGTATATATAAATATAAATATATATATATATATATATATATATATATATATATATATATATATATATATATATATATATATATATATATATATATATATATATAAATATATATATATATATATATATATACACACATATATATAGGATTTCCTTTCACGTTGTAAATCAAAGAAAAAAATATTTCTCGACCACACTTGGACAATACTACCATTCACTAAGGAAATTTGTGCACCTGTGTCAATTAATCAACAATACTGTACGTCATATATCTTTACAAACAAAGTCATTTCACCACTATTTTCATGTATACAAACACAAACCTCTTTTGCATTATCTAAACAAACACCAAGCTTTTCTTCTCTTTCATCTTGTAATTAATTATATGCATTCCAACCTTAACATTCCTCTTACCATTACTCACGTTAATTTATGCCTGTTTTCTAAAAGGATATATTCGTGAGGATGCCAAAAGGAGAAGATGACCACGGTAAGGCCATATATACCATAGACACCGTCGTGGCATATATAGTAACAACAAGCTTTCACCGCGACCTCCTCCATCTATACAGATAATAATTCACGTTCCAAAAGCCAGTCTGAGACAAGTATTAACGAGTGAGAGTGGAATGGGGAGATATTAAGGGTAGAGGGTGCGGGAAGAGGGTTAAGGAAGGGGAGGAGTAATACGATATTGAAAGAAGTGGATGGGAGATAAGGACGTAGGAGAGGTGGAGATTAGAGTGAAATATAGGCATAGGATCCTTCGGAACTAAGTTGGATGCTGGTAAGAACATGGCGTTGGAAAGGAATGGGCAATTCTTATTTTCCCGAAAGCATCATCGATTTACCTTGCATCCCTAGATGCTGTGTTTTGTGATCGCAGAGGTCAATGATTAAAGTTAATCGTCATGATCATCATCACAGCTTAATTTAATTTTTTAAGGCTCCTACATTGACCCAAATCTAAGGTAAGGAATCGACAGGGCTTTACTTTTTCATAGAATACTTTATCTTCTACACATGACATTAAATATAATCTCTCTCTCTCTCTCTCTCTCTCTCTCTCTCTCTCTCTCTCTTTCTCTAAAAACTTCCAGGATATGCCATATATATGTATATATTACACACACACATGAACACAATATATATATATATATATATATATATATATATATATATATATATATATATATATATATATATATATATGCTTGAAATAAGGAAATCGCCATAGACTAGGATGATTAACATGAATATTAGGAGATATATACAGGAAAAAATAAATCATATGTCCAAGAGGAAAAATAATGGTAAAATTGGTAAAAAAGACAAAAATGAGCGGTCTTCCCACTAGGTCCTTTTTACATACATACATGCACGCATACAGATAAACCTCATTCACACATGCATGCATTACATACATACAGCGAAATCCAATTACAATTGCAATCCAGTTCTATACCCCAACCATCGAGATAACTTCTGGAATTATAGGCAAACATTAAACTCCAAATTTCAGTAATTGCAAATCAATTAATAGAATTAAATAGTTTAATTGCCAAAGAGAACTAAACTGAAGTATGAAAGGATGGACAGATTCCAGCAGAAAGATGTATTAATGGAAAACTTTGCTTCAACTGTTATAACTTGGGTTGTGAGAGCAAAGAAGGTTAGGTTAAAATCTTGCATCTAATAATATTAACAATAACAAATATAATACTGATAAATATACCAATGCCATAGAAATAATAATAATAATAATAATAATAATAATAATAATAATAATAATAATAATAATGCTTCACTTACTATTAAATCAATAGTGGAATTTTTTAATAATATTAATAATAATATTATTAACAAAAATTATAATAATAATAACAACAACAAGGACAATAATAATAATAATAATAATAATAATAATAATAATAATAATAATAATAATAATAATAATAATAATAATAATAATAATAGCAACAACGAAAGAACTTATCAGTCAAATCGAAAGTATATTAAGATCAAAGAGACAAAATACAACAAATCTATAATTGGAAAAGCAAGATGTTATAAGCCAAAGGGCTCCAACAGGGAAAATAGCCCAGGAAATAAGAAAATAGATAAACTACAAGTAATAAACAATTAAAATGAAACCTCTTAAGAAGAGTAACAATATTAAAATGAATCTTTCATACATAAAATATAAAAACTTAAAAAATAACAAAAGGAAGAGACATAAGATAGAATAGTGAGCATGAGAGTACCCTCAAGCAAGAGAACTCTAATCAAAGACAGTGGAAGACCATGGTACAGAGGCTATGGCACTACCTAAGACTACAGAACATATGTTTGATTTTGGAGTGTCCTTCTCCTAGAAGAGCTGCTTACAATAGCTAAAGAGTCTCTTCTACCCTTATCACGAGGAAAGTAGCCACTGAACAATTACAGTGCAGTAGTTATTCCCTTGAACGAAGAAGAATTGTTTGCTAATCTCAGTGTTGTCAGGTGTGTGTGGACAGGGGAGAATGTGAAAAGAATAGGCCAGACTATTCGGTGTATGTGCAGGTAAAGAAAAATGAGCTGTAGCGAGAGAGATGAACCCAATGTAGTACTGTCTGGCCAGTCAAAGGACCCAATAACTCTCCAGCGGTAATATCTCAACGGGTGGCTGGTTCCATGGCCAACCTACTATCATTCCAGTTCGAAAAAAATAAAGAAAACCCCACACCGAGGATTTCACGGATCAGCAAGCAAATAACAAGAGCTAATGCACTTGTGCAACTGCAAAACACATTTCGATGCCAGCGTTATCCCACCCGAATTAGTAGGACCAATTTGCCATGAATATCAATCCGCGAACTAAATTGTGAAAACAAGATTAGGAATTTCTTTTATTTTTATTACCGATTTATTCTGATGAGTTTTTTTTCTGATTATTTTCTCTAATTTCCCCTTAATGATAACGAGCAACTTATCTGGCTCTTTTTTCTCTCACTATAATATATATATATATATATATATATATATATATATATATATATATATATATATACATACATACATATATATGTATATATATATGTATTTATATACATATGTATGTATACACACACACATATATATATATATATACACATATATATGTATATACATATATGTATTTATATACATATGTATGTATATATACACACACACACACACACACACACATATATATATATATATATATATATATATATATATATATATATATATACTCCTTTACTGCCACGCTCAGCGACATTGAAAGACTTATAATTATTCGGCCTCTCTCATTCTCTTGGGTATAGGGGGAGAGGGAGTAGCCATACCCTAGGGAAAGATTCACTTGGGAACCACAATGTCCCACAAATTGTCCAAATTGCCTTGCTGTAGTTAGGAAAGGGGGAGGGGTTGCGAAGGGTTGAATAAGTGAGTGCATATCTATCTAAATATTTAGCCGACAATTTTGACGGGTTTCGTACACTAGTACAGAAAAATAGACCGAGGTATCTTCGATACAAACAACAATAATAACAATGGTGGGGACAAAGTTTTTATTTTCACATTAAATTCGTCAATTTTGCGCATGTCGCGTGGGGACATATTTGCATAGAGTCAATGCAGATTGGAAACCGTACAGATTAAGGGAATAAATGCTTTAAATATAAAAACAATTAAATTTAAATAATGTCAGTGTAATATAACCTACCTACAAATTTATCCCGCCCGCACAAGTAAATGCTTTGCATAGTAAACATGATTGCACTTACCTTACTCGAACGTATAAAGTTCGTCAAGTTGATTAAGACGGCATTTCTCACATCCACTTACCTACAAAATAAAAAAAGATAATGTTAACAATCAGATGTATTTTATAAACAATAACAAATATACAGTAAACTATAAATTAAAAAAACCCTATATCAGAAATTTCGTTTTCATTTTCAATAAAAAATGTAGTTTGGGTGTCACCCCACATATATAGGGATATTATTTAAAAGTCAATAAACACCACTGAATAACAAAATAAGTTGAGAGAGAGAGAGAGAGAGAGAGAGAGAGAGAGAGAGAGAGAGAGAGAGAGAGAGAGAGAGAGAGAGAGAGAGAGAGAGAGAGAGAGAGAGAGAGAGAGAGGATTTCTTTTAAAAGTTCTAATGCCAAACTATAAATTTAAGAAATTATGTTTTTTAAATAATCGAAAACTGACCTCATTGCAATATTTATTCTAAATAAATATTTTATACACTTTGATAAAGAATTGTTTTTCAATTTACATATTGTTTAGATGAAAAGGTGTTAGGAAGATCCGGCAACTGAAATACTTATCAAATTTGCAGCAATAATAATAATAATAATAATAATAATAATAAAAAGCAATAAGAAAAAGAGGAACATCAGCAATAGCAATAACAAATTAAGTTATACAAATCAACAATGAGTTAATTTCCACAGATGTAATTCGTAAATTAAATTAAATATATATGGTATCTTAGAGCCAAGGCCAATGCCAATGGCGTACAATAAAACCATTAATAAATCTAAAAAAAAAAAGAAAACCAAATACAATATCTACAGATACTGTATATTCTACTGTAGATTCTGTTTGCTACAGTAAAACACCTTCAAGGGATAGGACAACATTGCTTTATATTTTTTTTCCTTTGAACAGTAAAAAGTTCATCACAGGAGAATGAATGCAAACAATGAAACCTAAAGGCTGTGAAAAACATTCAAATGTTATTTTTTATAAGCATTATGCAGTTTTATAACGGATGGAAATAAAGCATCAAGACCCACAAGATATAAAAACACAACTCACGGAAATCTTTGTAAGCGTCAAAGAGTTTATTACAAAAACCAAGAAATAAAAAATGCAGAAATAAAGGATATATACCGGTGTATATATATATATATATATATATATATATAATATATATATATATATATATATATATATATATTATACACACACACACACATATATATATATATATATATATATATATATATAAAGATATACATACATATATATGTATATATATATATATATATATATATATATATAGTATATATATATATACACACACACAAATCTCCAAGGAATCTTGGCCTACATGATGTAAAAATCCATCTGTGAATCTTAATGTATGGATCATATGGTTTTCTCAATAAAGAAATAACGGCCTACTGTTTTAAAAGAAAATTATTTTGTTTATGAAATTTTCTGCAAGTGTTATACAGCTAGAATCTGGAGAAAAAAATACCAATTAAATAAAATCGATCCCAATTATGTGATTTCACCCTATAACCTTATTAGCGCCCCCCCCCCCCCCCCAACAAGATATAGACCCAGTTTCATGTTACTCTTCAAGAATCATGCGCGTTACCACAATAAAACTTCAAGAATGATCTTCAGGATCCAAGATCTTGTAAACCTCCCTTCCTTACAACACGAAACCACATACCGACAACACCCACTCTCTCCACACCACAGCCAGAAAAAATCCAAAGACCTTGTAAAGAGACCCCTATGTTGTCATTTTTCGCTCATTACTGTCTAAAACGTAAGTCCGAGATTCTCAATGGGTCGGTCATTTGGCGGTCTGTCAACATCAAGTGTTGGTGGTCCATTGTTCATTACAGCAGAAGCTGTCCTTTTAAGGTGCGACACTATGGCCATTTTTCGGGCTGGCAAAAAGAGGCTGTGTGCTGTGACACACCCGTAGTTGAGTGCTTTGCCCAAGGCTATAAGCTATAGAGTCTTGGGTCTCTCTAGACCCGAGATAGGCCTTTGGCGTACGAATATCATTTGTATCCTTTTGATATCTTTCATCTGGGATTTTTTTTTTAGTCAGTTCTTATATTCTACATTTACTTTTTTCCTACTGTCATTTCCATTTTGACAAATACTGAG
>NC_090745.1:24149279-24156779 GCF_036898095.1 Palaemon carinicauda
AAATAACTTTTTTTTTTTTTAATACTGACATTAGCTTGAAAGGAAGTAAAGCTAAAAAGCCTTGTTGTCTCAGAAACAGCAAAACCAGTGGAAAATCTTCTCCCAATAACAAGACGTTTTATTCATAACACAATGTGAAAAAAGAAAGAAAATTTCCATCTCAATAAAAACAAAAGTAAAAATCTGAGAACGACACTTTTTTTTCTCAAGCACAAAAAACATTCTGGGATGGGTAGATTTGTTGGTTTCTATAAACTGGCGTCACAAAAACATTGGTTATCAACGCTGATCTTAAAAACTCTTGAGAAGGGATATACCCACAACACAAAGTAAATACATTCCCAAAATCTTAATAATAACCGAGAATCAAAGAAAAACTAAATAACCGAATCCCTGGAAAAATGATGAAATATATCCCTCTTAAAACAAACTCAAATTAGTAATTTTAACAAAATACACCCATCTTAACTCCAAACAAAACCTCTCAACGAAAGGAAATAACCCAGCTCGCAAAAAAAAAAAAAAAAAAAAAAAAAGTGAAAATATTAAGGGAAAAACATTTAAATACTTCCTTCCCAATGCACACACGGGGTGTTCATATTATGCACGGTTGGTGGCTCTACTAAAGATTACTTTCATAAACTTACAGCTGAAAGTGTCTAAAATGTACAGGATGTAGTATATTACTAAGCTTACCGTGTTGCTACTACTACTACTACTACTACTACTACTACTACTACTACTACTACTACTACTACTAATAATAATAATAATAATGATAATAATAATTTTTATTATTATAATTTTTATTATTATTATAATCTCTGGCACCTTCCTTATGCATTGCTCTTTATCAGTTTTCTAGTTGCTGCTGCTGCTACTACTACTACTACTACTACTACTACTATTACTAATAATAATAATAATAATAATAATAACAATATAATAATAATAACAACAACAATAATTATTATTAATACTAATATTATTATTATTATTATTATTATTATTATTATTATTATTATTATTATTATTATTATTATTATTATTATTATCATAACAATAATAATCTCCGGCACCTTCATTATGCATTGTTGTCTAGGAGTTTTCTAACTCTTCCCAAACTATACCATCCGCCGGTTATACCGATAATTCTTGCTTTCTCTTCCGTACGGCTTTCATCGTAGTTCCATTTCGGCTGTGACAAATTGTGGAAGGTTCTCTCCAATCAAACAGCTGACTCCGTAGGACTCAAAAGAATTCAGACTTTGTGCAAAAGCCTTTTTTTGTTGGGCAGGTTAACATATGCCTTGCTTCATAGGTTATCTATTAATGACATATTTTTTAATATTTTTTTTTTTTCTATTGTAATTCCTTTTATTTTTGCTATTCCCCTTTTGACTAAATGCAAAAGATAAGTGTACTATTGTTTGATAAAATGAGGTATATGCAACTCGACGATTCCTGAAGATAAATATACTTTTGTTGAGTAAAATAAGGAATATCCAACTCAAACATTATGGCATAAATAAGTAAACTCCAAGAGTTATTTCAACCTTAAAAAACAATAAATAAAATATAGTCACGAACAGGGTAACTAACCATACCCCAGTAAAAAGGTTATACGGAAAAAAAAGTTAAAACTAGTACATAATTCAACACTAATCTATCAAGAAGTGCGAACAAGGTTACAATAATTAGTCGAGGTGAAGTCCTAATTTCACGGTTAGCCGAATTAGGACCGGCCCTAATTTATGAGTCGGTATGAGTGACAATCACAAGGGCGGAGCCAGTTACTTGGAGTCGCCCGCTTCACAGACGCATCCCGACACACACGCCCGCCGCCATAAAAATATAAACAATATGTTCAAAAACATGTAGAGTAAACAACCAAACACGGACTAATGATTCATATGCAAACGTGATGTAAACATGTGCTGCTTTTGAACTTACGACGGTGTGGTACGTTCAGACAAGCATATTAATAAAAACAACAACAACAACAACAACCAGATAAAATATTTAGATTTTTTTCTGGGGGGGGGGGTTATCATACAGATCATATACAAAAAGACACACACACACGTTATATATATATATATATATATATACATATATATATATACATATATATGTGTTTCATTAGATGCGAGGGGAGAGAGAGAGAGAGAGAGAGAGAGAGAGAGAGAGAGAGAGATTTGAGTTATGTTCAAGTTAAAACAGAACAAACAAGATGTAAATATCAATCAAAGAGAATACTATCTATCACAGAGACGCAAACAATTTGTGTGGAGAGTCAAGCGACGACCGAAAGTGGCGGGCAATCCCGTAGACTAATGCAAGTGGACGGGAGTTGAATGAGGGGTGCATAATATTACTACACTACACTGGCCAGGGTCCAATCACTGGGACAGAGGGTCTATCTAATACGATAGGCATCGAAATAACATTACCAAAAATAATACTGAGTAGGGGAGCTTTCATTGGAAGTTCCATAAGGCCTAAGTAACATAATTCTGTACGAGTTCTGTCACTGCAAAAGAAAAAAAAAATTTGATACTATAGAACATTAACTAAACAGTAAACATACCACGAGCAAAAAAAAATAAATACAAATGAATAAACAAACACAAAGACATAAAACTCACTATAGATATGAAAATAATAACCATTTTTATTATTACTTGCTAAGCTACACCCTAGTTATTAAAGCAGGATGCTATATGCCAAAGGGACCCAACAAGGAAAAATAGCCCAGTGAGGAAAGTAAATAAGGAAGTAAATAAACTATAAAAGAATTAATGAACTATTAAGATATTTTAAGAACAGTAACAACATTATAAATAAATCTTTCTTTTATAAACTATCCAAAAAAAAGAGGAAGCGAAATAAAACATAGTGTGGCCGAGTGTACTCTAAAGCAAGATAAAACCACAAACGAATCTATTCATAAAGATGTACTTTAACCACAATGCATGAAAAATACCAATAAAAGGGGGGGGGAGAGAGAGAGAGAGAGAGAGAGAGAGAGAGAGAGAGAGAGAGAGAGAGAGAGAGAGAGAATCATACTATCAACCGAGGAGTCAAGACCAAACGATCATTATCCTCAACACATGCATCACCACCAACAAGGGAGTAATCACCGCCTGACAACGACTTCCACCAGCATATGCATCTATCGCCCTTCTCCTCCTCCTCCTCCTCCTCATTTAAAACTAGTTCCCTTTATTGTTTCTATCGTTATTCTAATACGAAAATTTAAATTTTCGTTTGTTTCTATCCGTTATCATTATAAATTATCGTTTTCTCATGTCCAAGTCTCTCGGTCATTTCTTTCGAGAATTTCGTCACGATTTGCTATAATAATCCCGTTATTATTCTCGATATTTGCCGGTCGATTAGTTATTTTCTTCATTCAATGTTTCTCCATACTCATCATGTAAATAATTATTTGATTTCTCTAGTCTTTCTATTACATTCTATTGATTTATTTTATATTACCAATACTGTAAAAACTTTACTTTGCGTTATAAAATGTATCTACAAAGGCCTGTAGCTTGAATTTCCCATAATTGTGCAGCAGAATAGTCTTCGATTAATCATGATAATAATAACAATAAATGTATCAATATTTAGTCACAACACAAATCGACTGAAAATATAAACAAATCGTGGAAAACATCGAATTTTTTTCTCTTTTTCTCAGTCTGTTCAAGACAAACCGACCGAAAATATAAACAATTATAAGATAATTGGGGATTTAAGAAATAGGATTTTTTAAACCCTTTGCCAACCTACTCTTGGAAATATCAAATATATTATTTCTTTTTATCTGTCTATCACAAGACAATTCGAATGAAAATATAAACAAATCAAGATAATCGGGGGTTTAAAGAATAGTTTTTAAACCTCTGCCAACCTACTCTTGAAAATATCAAATATATTTTTTCTTTTTATCTGTCTATCACAAGACAAATCGGCTGAAAATATAAACAATTCAAGATAATCGGGGGTTTAAGAAATTATTATTTTTAAACCTCTGGCAACCTATTCTTGAAAATATCGAATTTTTTCTCTCTGGTTCTGTACGTCTCTCTGTCTGTCTATCTCTATCCCTTTAAACCAATCCCACATCCGCTCCCTAACAATAACACCCAGAAACTGTGCTGCAAACACACCACATCAAAAATATATTTTCCTTTTCTCTTCCCCAGGGTACCAACCCCACATCCTACACCCCAGCCCGACACCTTTGAACCTACCAGAGCCCCGTACCATTTTTTTTTTCAACACCCATCAACCTATGTTTACTTTTTGGTCTAGAAAAAACACGAAAGGCATAAGCCCGAAATTTCTGGTTCAGGTCTGAGTGGCCTTCATCAGGTCGCACTTTTTTACTTTACCATCCAAAAAAGAATTTTTTTTCGACGCAATGCAAAATCTTTTAATATTTTCGTTCCTTTGGAATGAATTGGAGGTATTTATGCAGGCCGCAGTGCCAAATGCTCCGACGTTTATGCTGCCAAAGGGACACGGATTAAAAGATAAATTGTAATTTTGGTGCAGCAACGTGGGACGTGGTTCCTCGAGTGTCAAGAATGAGTATTACAATTGTAGAAACAACAGATAAGTTCATTATCATTTTCTATTTCTTTATAACCAAGTCCTCTTGAAGTTTTATTGTTTATATATATATATATATATATATATATATATATATATATATATATATATATATATATATATATATATATATATATATATATACAGTATATATATATATATATATATATAAATATAAAGTGGTAAGGTCACTGTCAAACAAGTATCCTCGACCAGGGTTCGAAACACGGCCGGTCAGATACTATAGTCTTGGAGAGATTTCGCCTCGGGCTCTGATCCCGAGGTCGTTAAGAGAATCCAGACTTTAATGTATTAAAATATATGGCTTATTTGAACTATGAAAAATACGTTTAAATGTGCAAAATTTATCATATATATATATATATATATATATATATATATATATATATATATATATATATATATATATATACACACATATTCATACATACAGATACACACATTACTCATATTGTATATCCATATACCTATATATCCAGATGCGTATATACACGCGGACACCGACACACAGATAATATATAAACACACACACACATTTTTATATATATATATATATATATATATATATATATATATATATATATATATATATATATATATATACATAGTATGACTATGTGTGTAAGTTCGGGGGATGTGTGTAAGCATACATTTAAACACACACAAAATAACCCCAATCATCCTAATACAATGACTAACTTCCCTTTCACTCAAAGTAAGCAACCTATTGTCCACGCGTGCAACGCATCCTTTTCATTCAACATTATAGTTGAATCAGTAGAACTTCAAAAGTTCTAAGTTGCAGCAAATGTTTTTATGTTGACCAGGCTGACATGAGTCTTTTATAGTTTATATATGACATCTGTTTTTGACGTTGTTAATAGTTTATATAGGACATATCTGTTTTGACGCTGTTACTGTTTTTAGAATGATATATTGTTAATTTATTCTCAGCATTTATTCATTATCTTATTTTCTTTCCTCACTGGGCTATTTTTCCCTGTTGGAGCCATTGGGCTTATAGCATCTTGCTTTTCCAACTAGGGTTGTAGCTTGGCTAGTAATAATAATAATAATAATAATAATAATAATAATAATAATAATAATGTCTTTTCGTATGAACCAAGCTATCAGGATTACATAGATATATGAAAATGATGAGACTGATATAATATAGTAATGATCATTTATCCAAAAAATATTCATTTACTAACATTTTTCATGACAGACGTTGCAAGTGACTCACTACTACTACTACTACTACTACTACTACTACTACTACTACTACTACTGGCTACTTTCCTCTTGGTAAGGGCAGACTCTTTAGCTATGGTAAGCAGCTATGGTTTTCTAGAAGGACGCTCCAAATTCACACATTGTTCTTTAGTCTTAGGTAGTGTTATACCCTCTGTACCATGGTCTTCCAATATCTTCGGTTAGAGTTCTCGTGCTCGAGGGTACAGTAGGGCATGCTGTTCTATCTTATTTCTCTTCCTCTTGTTTAATAAAGTTTTTATAAGTTATATCAGAAAGGTCTAATGTAATGTTGCTACTGTTCTTAAAATATTCTTTGACTGTTCATTAATTCTCTTGTAGTTTATTTATTTCCTTGTTTCCTTTCCTCAGTGGGCTTTTTTCCTTGTTGGAGCCCTTGGGCTTATAGCGTCCTGCTTCTCCAAGTAGAGTTGTAGTTTAGCTTGTAATGACAATAATACTGGTTGCATCAGTAGAAAATTAAGCTGTCATTGCGACAACGAGTGCACTTGGTTTTTCGTCTGCCTGGATAGACTAAACCAGAAACCTTTTATTCTTGTGCTAACTAACATTGCAAAAACAGTGAATTACCAGTTGCTTTAAAACATTCATTGCTATATACTACTAATTCATAGAAACTATTCTCACTAAACCTCTACATCACATTGCTACATAGGAAATAACCAAAGGAAAAGGATGAGATTTACGAATCAGAAAACAATATCGAAGGTACGAAGGGACATGGCATAAAATATTTAATGTTGCTTACAGTATGCTACGAAAGGAGCACTGTTGGCGGTTACTAACAAAATCACCCCTGCAGTATGCCACACAGCCACCTTTCATGAGAAATTTGATTTTATTCGTTCTGGTTTGATTTCCAATTTTCAAACAATAACTAAGAAATCCCTTTAATAAACAAAATAATAGAGAAGTGTTTCATATCTAATACTATTGCAAAGAGGAAAATGTTCTTAAGCTGCAATTGAATCTTTGACAACACACCAAAAGTAATTGGCTAGGCACAGCATACACTAACTTCATAGAGATACAGTCGCTCATTGTCAGCTAGGAATGTACCCAAATGTTATTCATATTTTCGGGAAATTCCCCAATCAAAATTAAATTTTATTCCTACCCCTGTCCACCACCCAGTGCGAACCGAACAGGTTATGTTTCATTCCGGCAAAACGATAAAATTTTATGCCTAGATCCAAGCCAGCGATTGTAACAAGTACTGCGGGCAAAGAAAAATCCATAACGTTGTTGGAAAATCGTCCAGCTTCTACGCCAGTTTTTTTTTGGGGGGTGGGGGGGGGGGGGAAGGGGGGGGGGACGCACCGGAGTCAATATAAACATGAAAGAAAAAGCCTCGTATAAAAGCGACATTTGTACAGGTCATTGCACATGAGTAATATCATAACTTGAAGGTGTAAATCCTCATTATCATTGCGCAATTGGCACATATTTTTGTGCGTATGTTGTGTGTACGTGTATGTATATATATATATATATATATATATATATATATATATATATATATATATATATATATATATATATTATATCTATCTATCTATATAAATGAAGATATATATATAT
>NC_090745.1:24159279-24192659 GCF_036898095.1 Palaemon carinicauda
CTTTTCAAAGTCTTAGAGGGAAGAAATTTCAAATTATATGGAAGTCAATATTAAGAGACTGGATTCCTTCGAGAACTCATAACTACGGAAAGATATTCTGATCTATATTACAATCTTTCAGCTTTCATTCATGATTATTAATATAGTACTATTTGGGATACTCTAAAGAATAAATTATTCTTCAATTTTTATTCTATGCTTATCCACACACACACGTGTATATATATACAGTACATATAATCACTGTCAGGAAATTATCAATAAAGATTAAAACATGGGTAATTTTATTTGCGGATAATAAACAATGTACCCTCAAATTTACAAATAATCAGTAATATGAAAATACTAACAATTATACGAGATGTCAAGAAAAAAATAAATTGAGTACCTTCATTATTATTGCTAGTATTATTACCCAATATATCGCAATCTTATTTACGTAGTTATTAAAATGATCTACAGTTGGACACACAAATTTCTGGTACACATAGCTTTGGGAAAGTGCACCCAGCCACACCCTTACTGCGCTGCAAGTTTCCGCGTTTATCCCCTCCCACCAACTTCGCCATCTCTCTCTCTCTCTCTCTCTCTCTCTCTCTCTCTCTCTCTCTCTCTCTCTCTCTCTCTGTGTGTTTCCTTACTCGACACGAAGTAAGGCTGTAACAAGGTGCACTTCTTTGGAGAGAGGTGTGCCAGAGATTCCTACGTCCAACTGTACTTATGAAATGTGACCCCCCCAAAAAAAAAATCCCTCAATATTTATACTGTACCAACGATACCTATCAACCAAACGTCAATATATTTCCGATATATTATGCATTCAACTTCATAAAATGGAACTTTGAAAATAAAACGTATACATGAAACCAAACAATAAAAAAAAGTCTTAAATCAACAATGTCAATACGATGCAATACCCTTGAAATAGCATACAAAGCTATATGAATTTTTATCCCATTCAATCCTAGGTTTTGAATAGGATTGTTTGGTTCATTGACATCTCTATCTTCCAGTAACGTTAATTGAAATTATCAACACACACACAAAACATATATACCTCAACGTGGTGAAATGGTTTGCATATCGCCATGATCAGCAAAGCTGTACTGGTAACGGTCACCCATACTAAGTTAGTTTGCTGTGAATGATCCAACGAAAATTTCCATCACCAATGTCTGAGGCCTTTGCCCTCCAGTGAACTGGAAATAGCTGCATTTGTTGTTGCATAATGATATAAAGAAAGCGCAACTAGGAGCTGATGGAACGCTGCTAAGACTACGGGAAATAAATCATTTGTAAAATTAAATTTCAATAATAACTGTAAACGAAACAGACTAGAGCTCGGCTTGACAAGGAACAAAATCTTTGTAAACTAAGTAAAATTAATAAGTTAAACAATCCATGGCAACATCAAATGCAGAGGTATAGAGACCCATTACAGCAATCTTTGATGCCATACATACCCTCAGTGTACTAACGTCATTTGGCGATTCTCCAACATACCGAATCCAGAATGACTCCAACCCAAAACCTCTGATCTATAACATATCTCACCTCCTCACAATACCCTTCCCCCACCCAAACAACGCCCACCCACCCACACGCTCTCCTCGGACTCTTTCGACACCTTTCGAAACTCTAATTACAGGGCAGAAGGACACGGAGCTCCCGAAATTAAGGCCAAACTCTCGCACCGGCGGACGACGGCGTTTGTTGACTTCAAAAGCTTGATGGATCACATGATGAAAGCGGCGACGGTGGCGGTCGAGTTTATTTGAATCGCCATAGTCTGGCCCCTTCTTTCTACCACCCACCCTGTATCAATACTACCCCCCCCCCCCTCCCCCTCCCCCTCCCCTTTCTAATACTGTACACCCTCTTTCTAGAACAGCGATACCCTTACTTCCCCTTCCCACAACCCCAACGAAGCATTCCCCCTCCCCCAAAAGAGCCTTCCCTCCCAAGTCTACAGCGCAATTACCCTTTGATGTTGGTGCCGATAATAATTACATCAAAAAGAACTTTTCCTTACTGAAACACACACGCACACACAAAAGCACAAGGCAAATGCCCTCGAATGCTTATTTGGGTTCCTTTTCTCTTTCTCCATTATTGTCTCTAATTCCCCCCCCAAAGAGACAAAGAAATTCCACTGAATCTAGTGGATTTTCTTATAGATCACCTGACAGCATTAGTAAGGCAAAGGCGTTGCTGTAATTGCGCTACAATGTCTCAAAATCAAAGCATATATAGAAACTCACAAATACATACTTTATTTCCCTTTCTGAGTGGGGATACCTTTACGTGGGTCCATGACGAACAAGGCTGTACTAGTCAGGGCCACCCATGCTTGGTTGATTTGCTGTGAGCGATCAGACCAATGTCTTTCACCATCACAGTAGCCAATGTGGTTATGAAAATGGCCAAACACCAGACATTACCAAAGCATATCTGAGGCCTTTGTCCTTCAGTGGACTAAAACGGCTGCATTTGTTGTTGTTGTTGAGTATATATTTACCTGCAACATAATCCATTCACATGTATACAATATACAAAATTTGTATTAGTGCCCCGTCAATACAAACACGCTATCAATGGACCCGCACAAATAAAAGAGTCATTTTCTACAAGCCAACTCAAACATGATATTCAATCACATGCATATTCAAAAGTAAATTCCTCATGAGACAACCAAACGAAAAATTTACATTTACATGCATAATTTAAAAAACGGTACAAGATTAACCATCTATAAACTACTAAACCATTATATTCATACAGAACCTATGAATCAGTTCATATATGATTAAAGAATCAAAATTAACAAATCTATTTGTTTACCGGGTAGAGCAACTACGTCATCAATTTACATTAAAAAATTCTAAATAAATAAAATAACAAAACATAAAAAACATCAAATAAGAGTAAAAATATGGTAAAACCTTTCCGACCTATAATGCTCAATGAAATTATGACCATATTAGGCAAGATACGGATTTTCGCAAACTTTACAAAGACTACAAGTAAGCAAAATCTACGTTGATTGATTTTCGCAAACTAGCATTGCACTACTACCTACTTTGTATGAAGTATTTTTGTCAAATGAACTTATGCTACATACTCTAAAAAACAGAGTTTGATTGTCATTTTGGGGTCTATGAATCAGATCCTAAAAAAAAAAAAAGTAAGAAAAAAAAGCCCCCATGTGACCATAACTAAACTGACAGTTCCTAATCTGACAATCGGTTGTGCTTATTACAAAGCACCCCAACAAACAGAAAATAATGGCAAAGTGTTAATAATAAGGAAGAGAAATTTCGACAAAAACGAAATTCCCTAATGCAATGCTATCAGGCAGAGATCTAAAGGAATTTGGCAAGTACACAAGGCACGATAATAAATTACAGGGCACCTGTCAATCATCGTGGGGTTGCCAAACACTGAAATATGCATTTACACAGTTATACCGTGACGTTTCCTAATGAATATAATATAAAGGCTGCCTAGAAGAAGAATAGGGGGGTAGGGGACTTTCTTGTTTTGTTTTAAGACAGGGGGGCCCTTCTGGCCTGACAGGGACTCTATGCAGGTAAGGGGACTATCTAGCCCTGCTAATAAACAAATCGAGTTATTGGATATGCGACCCATTTCCTTTGCATGCAATGAAAACGATTTCCGACAAAGTTTTTTTCCGAGTTATAATTCCCAGCTTTGTCTTTCGTTTGTATACATAAGCAGTCAAGAATAACAGCGCTTTGATACTGCACACTGAGTTGCAAAAGTTACCATTGTAATCATTATTAGTAGCAACATCATACTTGTATTAGTTGTGGATGTAGTAACAGTAGTATCCAAAATGTACAAACGTGGTACTGGTTTAAAAATATGTGGCAGCAGTAATAATATAAGCGTAATTCGAGATATTTACGACGACTACTGGCTAAATGGTTAATTTGACGGTATTTTTAACTAGGTTTTCTGTAACACTGTTGTCCAAAAAAAACTAATTTCTATGGAAATTAGTAGACATATATTTTCTTTTTTAAAGGAATAAAAGTCAGAACTGAATAAATTTCCCAGAAATATAATAATGCATTCTATTTAAAGTTTCATACACAAATTCAATATGCAAATGAACTTTCCTTTCATATCTATCGATTAAAATTCCCAGACTTACAATGGGACATTTCAAAGATCTAAACTAAAGTCTCCTTTAAACTTCCCTCCATAATTTACTATAGTACGCCAACAAAATCAAAAGTTCTTAAGGGTTAACTATGAAATACAAGTTTCTTAAAGGTTATTATCCGCTTGCCCAATCTATTCCTTTAGTGAAAGATTTGCCAATGGTTTCTTTTAAAAAGTTTCTTGATAACAAATTCATTTAAAGAATCATTCCCGAAAATAGTTTTAAAAATAAGACAGTTCATCTCACTCTAGGTTTATCAATGGAAACCAGTTTATTTAAAAATAAGCCTTCTATTTATAGCTTTATCAAAGGGAAAATAGTTTATTAAAAATAAGCCATAATCTTCATCTTCCTTGGTTTCTCGAAGGAATTTTTTAAAAATAAGGCATAAACTCCATTTCTTTTTATGTTCATCAAAAGAAAACTAGTTTAAAGACTAACCCTGAAACGCTATACAGTATATAAACACTTGCCTTCATAAGCAGTCTGCCGCATATCAACCACATATTATTCATACAATGAGCAACACATTGGAATGATAACACTCGGATATATCTCCATCTTATTATTTCGGCGCACCGAAAAGTGGCTTTTAAATACTCTACGGGAATTTCACGTAGTGGTTCAAGGCTCATAACCCCATTGCATTTTAATTAATTCTATTATTTTCATTATTCTAATCATTATTGTTATTATTTAATTTATTTTCATTATCCTAATTATTATTGTTATTATTTGATTTATTTTGATCATTATCATCATTTCAATAATATTATCAATATTGTTTTTGTTACTATTAAATATCATTGGTAATTTTAACTTTTCATATAATCTCTTTAACCTGAACTTGAGTTTATATTCAAAACTATATTATTATACAACTAATATCATGATAAAGAATAATGAATTTAGTCTTCACTAGGAATGTAGGTTGTATTTCCAAGTGAAAATATACTGAAATTTGATTATGATCATTACTCTAAATTATTTATTAATAAAGTTTTTAACATAACATACAGAACATGGCTTAGCTCATCAACATTATTCAATGTAAATAATTACTAAAGTTCTAAATATAAACTTCAGAATACGGCTAAGCAAGTTTGAAGAGAGAGAGAGAGAGAGAGAGAGAGAGAGAGAGAGAGAGAGAGAGAGAGAGAGAGAGAGAGAGAGAGAGAGAGAAAAATGATTTATAGAACACTAATAAATCTCAAGCTGTTGCCTCATGGTATACAGTAAATGTAAGTTATCAAATAAGTTGGGGAGAGTTTCGTTATAAGAAAAAAAAAGCCGTCTTGATAAGAAAACTTCTTTTCATTTTATTTTTAGTTTTGTTGTCTGAAGCATAAACGACAACAACAACAACAACGTCGGGGGGTAGCATTGCTAATTATCAATTGAATAACTGAATAATAATTTCTGAACTACTACTAGCGACAGAATTCAAAGTTTAAATATTTAAAAGTCGCTCATGAATGGCAGAAGCAAGGGATAAGAGACTAACATGAGATTCTGACCATATAGGCCCTATGCATAAGATCCGTGCATAACACCCTCTCCAGGGGGGGCCAGGCAATATCTACTGATAACTCTGCAGGAAGAACTACTGGCACCCTCAAACTCCCCATTCTTAGCTCACAAGGATATTGATATTACAAACTATCGAACTTGAGCGGGTCTCTCACTCCCGTCCAAAAGATTGTTAGGCAGGGGCGTTTCCAATTGGCTACCGCAAAATTAAAAATAAATGGATATTTCATCAACTTCACGACAACCTTAAAAATAAAAAGATATTTTATCAACTTTATCATGATTTTTAAAAACCAATGTTTAACAGAGGGTAAAACAGCTATGGCGTCAATCTATTTCAACATATATGATATGCAAGACTTTTCTTAAATATGATATACTTTTACAATTACTTGTGAAAATGGTATATTTATAAGCGAACAAATTCATATCTACATATACAAAAACAAATATGTATAATATATATGTTTGTATATTTAAATATGCGTACATACGTACATACTAATTATATATATATATATATATATATATATAAAATTATACACACACACACACACACACACACATATATATATATATATATATATAAAGTTGCAGGTGTCAACTTCAATGTTCTTCTCACGTAAAACTAAATAAAAAAACGTAAACAATACATACACATGAATATTTTTTTTCTTAAGAAATAAATTTAAAAACTCAAAACTACACATACTTAACAAAACCCCGAAAATCAAAGCGAACAAAATGACATCCATCACAAGTTAGAAATCTCTCTTGACTCGACCGACGACCATAATCTCTGTAACGACAGACAGCATAAACAAAACAGTCAAAAGAAAACAAAAACTCCGACGTCTTCAAGGACACGTTCGTCGAACACGACAGATAATAAACAAGAATGTCCAGCTGTCAGTTCGTGTAGGGCGTGGCATACATGATGGAGAATGCATGCGCTGTGATGTAACATCAAGAGGAACTAAGGCAAACATAATAGAAAACAATTTTTATTAACCTGTCAAGAGAGATATATTCAAGTTAACTATACGCGTGCATCTAAAGGTGAGCGTGTACCTGTATAGTATGTATATATATATATATATATATATGTATGTATGCATGTATATATATATATATATATATACACACATACATATGTGTATATATATACACACATATATACACACACACACACACACATATATATATATATATATATATGTTTGTTTTCATGTTTAATTCTAAAAGTGCAAATAAGTATATCAATAGCATTGTGGATAGATGTTTAAAGCCGTTGATATTATTTTTGGCACAAAAAGACTTTGCAAAAAGAAAGGCCATAGATGCAGATTCTGCGGAACTGAACATAAAGCCACTTACGGTTAATTGTTCATGTATTTGTACATACGCTTGAGAAGAAAACAAAGTCTAATGGGACGGGGTATCAACCATGGGGCCTAACAAGGCCCTACCCCATTCCCTTCAAAAAGATAGAAAAAAAAGTGAGAAGAATGAGTGGGACTTTAGCCCAAGGCGACCCATGAATTTCCTTCAAAAACTTAATGCAGTTCAGATGTAATCTAGGTACTCCCTGTTCAATGCAAATACACTGTTCCCCAAACTTAACAGGTAGAAGAATGTTTGTATCAGTGAATACAGTACTTAGAAATTTAGAAGAAAATGAAAAAAAAAAATATTAAGATTGTTAGAACTACTATTACTTGACTGTATCTTAGGCTTATGTGCTTACTTTCTCTATTAGGATACGGGCTTGAGAAGATGTAAATTCTATTGTAGCTATTACAATCAAAACGAGACATGAAAACTTCCAACGATCATTTCCTATCACCAACGACATTAAAGATTCCATTCACGAAGGAAGGACAGAACTCCTTCACAGAACATTTGCCTCCTAAAAGGTCTAAAACATTCCGTCTCTCTAAATTTTTAAGGTTCCTTTTATTGGGCTTCACACGTATTCACAGAAATTGAGGGAGGTCTGAATAGACAAAATTGCTTCATATAGTCTGACGACAGACTTATTTATCTCCTTCCTTTAAAGCATAACTTCTTTTTCTTCCAGGCGGGTACTTATTCAAAGTTCATTTCTAGTTATAATTATTATTACACACAGAGTGTACTTCTTAAAAAAAATATATAAAAATTTCCCTTTCTTTTCATAATATTCACATCATCATTCATAACATACAGTCGCCTGACGAATAAGCAAAAATGTTGTTAAGTGTGAAAACATACAACATATTACAACAGAGGTGATGTTATCAACCTTAAATGGATGAATATAAAAAAAAAAAAAAAAAAAAAAAAAAAAAAAAAAAAAAAAAACATTTAAAAGAACCAAAAGAGAGCATAGTAAACTGCCCGTGTCCAACAAAGTACTTTAACCAAGGCTCCGGAAGGCCTTATTTTACAGGATAAGGTACAGACCAAAGTTTAAGAACACAGGCTGCAAGTAAGGGAATTAAATAATAATAATGATAATCATAATTATCTCCCTTTTTTCACTTCCAACTAAAATTTACATGAATTATCATCTCACCATTTAAACACAAGCACACAATCATGTATAAAACATGACTTGAAAAGATAACGGATGAATACGTGTGTATGAAAGTATGCATTGAACAAAAATATACTTACATTTAATGCATGTCATAGAAAGAACAATAGTAAAATAATGAGGGGAAACAAGACAGAGACAAATCTCAATAGAGACAAAACATTTTCGTCATAACGGACACGAACCTTTGAACTTTAAAACAAATGAGGAATTTGATGCTCATTTAAATGAGGCCAATTTGGAAATTCTATAGTATTTGTGAGATAATGAGCAAGCTATTGGGAATTTAATATATTTCATAACAGTAGCCTACACTTGAAAGAAAATATTCGAAAATTAGATATCAAGCTGATCATAAAATGAAAAGAACAGACAGACACACACAAGATCGGACAAACTCATTCAAACACAAATATTATACAATATATATATATATATATATATATATACTCTGTCGGTTATCAGTGGTAGCTCAAAGCTACTATATATAAATGAATAAAAGTTCAAAATGAATTATTTTCCTTTGCGTATGTGTATGAGTAACCTGCTCTCTCTCTCTCTCTCCCCCCCCCTCTCTCTCTCTCTCTCTCTCTCTCTCTCTCTCTCTCTCTCTCTCTCACTGTATCATAAATGAACCCAAATCCAAAGCATTTAAATAGGCCCATTCTTATTCCAAGAACATCCACAATTCTCGCAGAACAGCGACCCCCTATCACCCTAGACACGTCTAACCCCATGGCCTGACCCACTCCCTTCCATCCCCAACCATCTACCCCAGACGCCCATGCTGCCACCCACAACAAACACCTATTAACAAACACATCCTCTTCAAGGTCTGATCTTCTTCCTCCACCTCCAACACCTCCTCCTCCTCCTCCGTCTATATAGGGCCATCGGGATCACGCTTACATTCTACAGAACCCTTTTCGGAGGAATTCCTTCTGATAGAGAAGAGCCGGCGAGTGCGTGCGCAAACGCAGATACAAAATACATGGAATGATACTGTAAAAGGGTCTAGCTGGAAGCATAGAATGTAAGTGTATATATAAATATGTATAAGCTGCAAACTAATGTTGGGGAAGATAATATACATTCAAAGGTAAACTTGTATCATAGCAATACAGTAAAAACAACAGTGAGTGAACGGAGATGTAATATTCAAATAGATTATCATCATGGTTTTGATGTCTTACACTAATCTAAATGTGTGTCAGTCTTTTCAGTATCCCTGTATTTTTATATTGATAAGACAAGGTAAAGTTAAATAAGTACAAATGTAAAACTCTAGAATGGATATTCTAATCCCAAACCTTTGGTGCGTTTTGTACCATAAACGTATTTTCTTTTTAAAATCCGAGACATCGAAAACCAAACCATTTTGCTCTCATCAATAAAATATGATTTTAGTAACACACCCTTCTGGCACTGAATAACTTATATATCACCTGGTTTCCCTCTATCTCGAGTTCCTTTGTCCTTTTGGTATACTGTACAAGAGACAACCTCTTGCAATGCTTAGTACAATAAACAACCTTTCTCTAGTCTTGGGTAATGACATAGCTACTGTACCATGGGTCTTCCACTGTCTTGGATTAGAGTTCTCTTGCTTGAGGGTACACTCAGGTGCATTATTTTATCTGCTTCCTTATTTCCTTTCATCACTTGACTATTTTCCCTGCTTGGGCTTCAACTGCTGTTGAAGCTTAGATTGTAATAATACTACTAATAATAATGATGATGATGATGATGATGATAATAGTATGTTCGACGTTTCCATTTCTTAACTGATGCATGAAGTAACGTCAACAATGGTCATACTACTGCCTCTGTTATGAAAGTGTTTTCACATATGCAATATCTATAAGCTTTTCCAAAATCTTAATCGTTAAAAACACATTATCTCATTTCTATCCCAAGCTTGGTATTCCCTTTCACCTTTTAGCATCACCCTGCTTTCCTTCGGATCTGGGCTACGAACGAGGATTAGAATACACGTACAATTGGCTTAAACATAGAGAAAAGTACACACACGCTTCCAGAACACTATTGAGACCTATGAAGAGAACGTGGGGTCTACTAACACAAACGGGATGTTTACAAACATTCTCTCTCAGAACCCTGAAGGAGATTATTTTTTAATAATAGTTAACTGGCATATTGGCTAGTGCCGTTGAGGTCAGGCCACATGAAAAATATTAAAAGCCAGATAGCTTAAGATTTACTTGAAAATAAATGGGTCAAGTTATACATGCTTTTACAGAGAAAAATTATTATTAAAACACGATTCAATAAAGCTGGGCTTTATGGCATTGCGAGATATCTCCCTTTTCCGGAGATTAGCGTGATCACATCGTAAGGATGAAGTTGGAATAATTCTAAACAGTGTCACAATGTCGAGTATCCATATTAAAGACATTAACATATACCCACCTACTCATATAATTACAAAGATTTATCTATTTGAAAATAAGAATTGCACACACACATATACATATGTATATATATATATATATATATATATATACGTATATATATGTATATATGTGTGTGTCTAGCTGTTGAAGAGACTGTACGAATGAGACGTCCGTCACTTGTACTGACATTGCATGTAGGTATATAGAAAATTAATTTAACAAAAGTACCGTTCAAAATTGCAAACATACACTAAAGTACCATCAAAATAAAAAAAAAATAAAAAAAACAAGGCAAAGTCTGTTTAAAAGGTTTATTTAATTGCTAACATAATTTAAAATTCACAACACTAAGAAAACATTAATGCAAAGGGATTATTTAATGAGCCATGGAGGAATGTAAACAAGTAACCCTAAGAAAAAGAATGAGAGAGAGAGAGAGAGAGAGAGAGAGAGAGAGAGAGAGAGAGAAAGCGTAGGATAATATTAATCTTTCTGAAGCATAATTGAGTAAGGACCTTATGATTAAGTCAGTCATCTTTTGCCTTTGAGGGAAAATGGTATTATGTATTGCAGGTTTACAACGGAGCCTAATAATATCAAACCATATTTGTCGCTTTAAAACTAAATTGCATTTGTTATTATCATTCCATTAGAAGAATTCATATAAATACTTAACCATGTAACTCTCTCTCTCTCTCTCTCTCTCTCTCTCTCTCTCTCTCTCACACATATATATATATATTGTATATATATATATATATATATATATATAATAAATAGACAACATCGAAGACAACATCTCTCCGAACAACTTCAGCTCCAGATAGTTTTCAGCATAACAGGAAAATTGCACTTACGTTTTTTAATTACTATTCGTTGTCGACACGTGTTTCGAATCACTTCGAGACTCTTCATCAGGACTGCATTAGTTGAGCGATTGAATAATCCTTTAATATACAGGCTACAACGGTGAAAATTTCAAGAACAGCATATATATATATATACATATATATATATATATATATATATATCTTGAGAGAGAGAGAGAGAGAGAGAGAGAGAGAGAGAAGAGTGTGTTAGTCTACTGTGGTGGGTAGCAAGTACGGTAGTAAACACGTAAAAGTAAAAACTCTTGAAGCTAATATTGCCAGGATGTAAAATCGTATGACATATATACCAACATAATATATATATATATATATATGTGTGTGTGTGTGTGTGTATGTGTGTGTGTGTGTGTGCAGTTACGCATATGTATTACAAATACTACTGACAAAAACCGATTAAAGAAATAGCAGAAAGTAAATTGGTCTGTCCGAAGCGAGTCTTAACTAAGCGAACCGCTTCCACTTCCTAACCCTATAAACAACTTCCTGCATCCGACCTTCCAGTTCCCATGTTGATTGGATCTACTTTAAAGGGGTTATTCTAATTCAATTAGGAGTTTAAGGAGAAACCCTTGTAAATCAATAGGAGCACAAACATTCCCCCATCTCTCTCTCTCTCTCTCTCTCTCTCTCTCTCTCTCTCTCTCTCTCAATTCCAGTGCAAACAGTAAACAATATCTGGCAGTTACAACTCCAATAAAAGCAACTTCTGCCATTTTTAGTTGAAGCTGGTTATCGAGAACGGCTTTTTTCGAAAGATGCCCAACTCATGCACTCTTGGTATCGAGGTCCAGCTGCTGACTCCACTAATTCCTCTATCTTTATCCACCCTCCCAGCCTCGGTACGTGTTTTCCTTTATCACCCCCCCCCCCCTCGTAATATGTTTGCCTTCATCATCCTCACCTCGTAACGTGTTTGCCTTTATCATCCCCAACTCCCCTCGTAACGTGTTTCCCTCTATCACCCCCACCTACCTCGTAACGTCTTTGCCTTCATCACCCCCCCCCCCTTGTAATATGTTTGCCTTCATCCCCCTCACCTCGTAACGTGTTTGCCTTTATCATCCCCAACTCCCCTCGTAACGTGTTTCCCTCTATCACCCCCACCTACCTCGTAACGTCTTTGCCTTCATCACCCCCCCCCCCCTTGTAATATGTTTGCCTTCATCCCCCTCACCTCGTAACGTGTTTGCCTTTATCATCCCCAACTCCCCTCGTAACGTGTTTCCCTCTATCACCCCCACCTACCTCGTAACGTCTTTGCCTTCATCACCCCCCCCCCCCTTGTAATATGTTTGCCTTCATCCCCCTCACCTCGTAACGTGTTTGCCTTTATCACCCACAACTCCCCTCGTAACGTGTTTCCCTTTATCACTCCCAACCAACCTCGTAACGTCTTTGCCTTTATCAGCCCCCCCCCCCCATAATAGGTTTGCCTTCATCACCCTCACCTCGTGACGTGTTTGCCTTTATCACCCCCAACTCCACTCGTGACGTGTTTCCCTCTATCACCCCCACCCTACTTCGTAACATCTTTGTCTTTATCACCCCAAACCTCCCTCGTAACGTGTTTACCTCTATTACCTGCAATTCACCTCGTTACGTGTTTGCCTTTATCAGCCCCACCTCATAAGGTGTTTGCCTTTACACCATCACATCGTAATGTGTTTGTCTTCATCACCCCAATCACCCTCGTAACGTGTTTGCCTTTATCACCCCCACCTCGTAAGGTGTTTGCCTTTATCACCTCCATCTGGTAACGCCTTTGCTTTTATCACTCTCACCTCGTAAAGTGTTTGCCTTTATGACTCCCAACCCACCTCACAATGTTTGCCTTTACCACCCACACCTCACCTCCTAACGTGTTTGCCTTTATCACCCCCCTCTCCACCTTGTAAAATGTTTACCATTATCACCCCCGAATTCGTAACGTGTTTGCCTTTACCCTCTTTGTAATATATTTGCCTTTAACATCACCTCGTCACGTGTTTACCTTTATCACCACAACCCACCCCGTAACGCGTTTGCCACTATCACCCCTAACCCAGCTCATAACGTGTTTTCTTCTATCACCCTTACACCACCTAGTAACGTGTTTGCCTCTATCACCCCCATCCCACCTCGTAACGTGTTTGACTCTATAATCCCGGGCCGCCTCGTAACGTGTTTGCAGTTATTTGCGGCTCTCTCTGTTCCCACTAAAAGTTTACATCCAATGGATCTGTCCACTGCAGTAAAAGGGACCCGATGACGGATTACCCTGATCAAACTGAACACAAATACACAACGAAGTGAACGCATCCATCATGGGCATGTGACGTCATGATAGGGATGTGACGTCATCGTGACTTGCCAAACGCGTATTTCTGAGAGGGGATTATATTAACGGAATGATCTTCATGGTAGACGTTTAAACTATGGCACCTTAAAAAATGGGAATGCGGGAGCTCTTACAGTGATATTAATTATAATTTTGTAGCTCAAATCCTCATATAACAAAATGTTTAGTCTATTTAGAGATATCAAAATCTCAAGTCCCGCAATGGAACGAGAACAATGGCTAAAAAGTAAGTGGACTTTCATTAAAATCAATCAATGCCAGAAATGTACCGTCAGATAAAAAATCGCATTTTGACACAAGAATATTCTTATGAGCTACTGAAAACAATCACAATTCAAACCAATATTTGTGCTTCGAATGTTCCTAAATATTATTCTTCACAAGTAATAACGTATCGAAAACACTTCTCTTGATTCAAAATTAATAACAGCAACAAATATTCAAAATGCAATGACTTAAATTGAAATAAAAGCAGGAAGTTTTGAGGATAACGTACAGATACATTATATATATATATATATATATATATAGAGAGAGAGAGAGAGAGAGAGAGAGAGAGAGAGAGAGAGAGATAGCTACATGGCTATAAGCAAAATAACAACAGCAAAAAGGAAAATAAACATGTTTTCATCGTCAGACGTGGCTTATGTCGAGGATTGTCATCTACAGACGCTTGTGTCAGGAAAGTGAAATAAAATCTTTCTCAATAATGAAAAAAAAAAAATATCGATGTTGTAACTGCTAAAGAATACTGAATTTATTGGAAAGTGAATACTTACAATTCTATATGAAATTGTTGTATCCTAAGAGAAAATATAATTTCTAAATATTTAGTTCATTGCTGTATCGTGCTTACACAGAAAAGCCTATACACATAACAAAACAATACGTGATATATATATATATATATATATAAGAGAGAGAGAGAGAGAGAGAGAGAGAGAGAGAGAGAGAGAAAAAAAAATTCTATTTTTCTTCCTATTTGCTATAAAGAAAATCACAAAAATAAAAATAAAAATGGAAAATACAACCAAATACATAGGGAGCAAATTAAAAGTAAGTTAAAATATCAAATATAAAGAATGAATAAATAATTAAAAGCTTCATATAAACAAAACAAGATGATCTAAACGGAACTGATCATATACTTATCTATCAACGATAATTAAATATCATTAGTTGAAAATAATTCAAGATTATTATTGAACAACAACTATATAAGACACTGTTCTAAATGAAAAGTATGTGGTATGTGTTTCTTCATTGATTGATATATCTAAAGTTAAACTTGTATCAAAATACCACCTTTTTAAAGAGAAAAGTAAAAGCGCTATTATTATTATTATTATTATTATTATTATTATTATTATTATTATTATTATTATTATCATCATCATTATTATAAACTCAGGTTTAAGTAGAATATTATACCAGTTTTTTTTAGAGCAAAGTAAAAGCGCTGATATTACTATTATTATTATTATTATTATTATTATTATTATTATTATTATTATTATTATTATTATTATTATTATTATCATAAACTCAGGTTCAAGTAGAACACTATAAAGAGTATGCCCCAGAAGTGATATTCATGTATCCAGTTAAAAATAGCTGTTTGTTAAACTTCCAAAGAATGTTTTGAATAGTAACAAAATAAAAGAAGATAATCTAGGACGAAAGCATCTTTTGAGCTTTGCCCAAAAAACAACAAATTCAGAAGAGAATATTTAGGAAAAAAGAAATCCAGGCAAATGCTAAAAGGTCAACTTGGATTAATGACTGAATACATTTCGTCTATTTGCATGGCTTCGAAGTCTCCCCCTCGCACTATTAAAATCCTGATAAGCCTTTCCTGGCCAACTGGCGACCTATAAATACACACAACGAAATACAAAAGCGCACTTCAAACAAGGGGTGACCTCCATGCCATATACAATAGGCTTTCTTAAATCATTCTGTAAAGTTTCAGGGAGATATATAAATCTTGTGTTGCAACGTGACACTAACGAGTTATAAAATCCTGTTTTCATTTGTAAATAGATACGTCATATAGAGCTATATATATATATATATATATATACATATATACATACAAATATATATATATATATATATATATACACACACACACACACTAAAGCATTATTTTAGTTGCATCCTCATATTGAAGGGTAAAAAATCTTGAATGGCTCTGAAGGTGAAATTATATATATATATATATATATATTTATATATATATGTTTATATATATATATATATATGTAAAGGCAACCGTGCTACCGCATACGAATGGGAAAAAAAGCGTGCTAATAGGAGAAAAGAATATATATATACATACATACATACATATATATATATATATATATAATTATAAAATATATAATTTCACCTCAGTCACTTAAGAATTTTTTTACCTTTCAATATGACGATGTAACTAAAAAAAATGCTTGTTAACATAAACATTTTAGGTTTTCCACAAATGATATTTTTACAATGAGGTCACAGGCTTCAAGAATGATGTGATTCAAAAACAGCGTTTATTAACATAATAAGCTTTTGATGCCTTTCCAAAAACCACTAGCGAGATTTTCCAAAAAACTTGGAAATCAGTAGTAATCAACATTTTTAAAGTGAAAGTAAAATTAATCTAATTTCAAACGACAGAAATTTTTATAATCCCTCAATGTAAAATATGCTATTCTTATTATTCTTATAAATACAACCATCATAACATTTTCTTTCCGAAATATTTTATAGCGCAGAATAAAATACGAAACTATTGCCAAAAATAAGGCAATCACATAAAAGATTTCAAATAAGGACATCACACCCACAGTCCTAAGAACGAATTGTCTGACGAGACGTTTAACCCTCAACTTTCCAACGCGTTCTCTCTCTCTCTCTCTCTCTCTCTCTCTCTCTCTCTCTCTCTCTCCAATTCCTTCATCTTTCCCTTTTAATGATACATATTGTTTTTTATACCAAAAATTCCAGAATCCCGATTTTTAATATCTTCTCTTACAATGCTTTAATTTTCAGCTCAAAAGACCCCATTAATGGATTTCCACTCATCCAACACATAATAACAAATCCTCCTTCTCTCTCCAAAACTGGATTCTCAAGCAGCCCCCCCCCCCCACCCCACTCCCCCTCCCCCACAAAATCCGAGAAGGCCACCCTCCTCGAGACTTGGCCCAACTAAGTTTAAGTGTCAATAAATAAATTAGGAAACTACAGCCAGCATCCTTTATGATCTTACACTCCTGTCACGGGATAGAAGGAGAGGGAGAGGGAGGAGGAGGGGGAGAGGGAGGTCTCCTCCTCTACAGCTTGACATATTATCCTGTCGGTTTTCCTTCTCTTCCCTCCAGGACCTTATTCCTTCGTTTGTGAATTCGCTCACTTTCGCTGCTTTTGTTCTCGTTTGAAGTTGTTCTTTTTTAATTTCTATCAGAATGTCATTATATTTCTCCTTCTTTCTCTCCTTCGTATATCTACTAGTTAATATATGCAAATATTTACATTAATATACCCGTATATTAATTTATTGGATGCATGCCTGTCCCCTTCGAATACCAATATCTGAGAGAGAGAGAGAGAGAGAGAGAGAGAGAGAGAGAGAGAAATGTAGCGTCGATATTCTCTGACAAATATGGTTATTAGTCAGTTGTTTTACCGTTAGGAAGGACGAAAAGCACAATATATATATATATATATATATACATATATACACACATATGTATATATATATACACACACACACACATATATATATATATGCACATACATATATATATTTAAGAATATTCACCGTGAAATTCCATGGTATATTTTCCTTAAAGTTGCTTTAGTTTTTGCTTTAAAATACAGCATAAACATCCAAATATTTGAGAAAAGGTTTTCATTTAAATTCTATAAATTATATACACACACATATACAGTATATATAATATATATATATATATATATATATATATATGTACACACATATATATCTAGCCAAACACTCGCTCTTTATTATAAAGGGGATATAGCTTTCCATAAAAAGGGTCGTTACAAGAGATACCGAGAATTGAAAAGAAAGGTGAATTCATTGACAGTTCCTATCCTCGGTCTCTTTCCCTTCCAGATCGCCTTCCATTCTTCCATCCGGTCAAGCCACGTTACCAGAGTCCTCTGACGGAAGTTTGTTATTTGGGTGTTACGTAACGTCAGGTCAGCGGCACTCCGGACGGCTTCGTACGTTACGGCCGTCATTAACGTCTTGGCTAATGGCGTCTGAAGGGTCACTAAGGGATATTAAGGAAAGAATGGAGACGGTGAAGGTGCGGGTACGAGAGAGAGAGAGAGAGAGAGAGAGAGAGAGAGAGAGAGAGAGAGAGATTATTCTTTCCATTAATTTTCTTGCTTCCCGAAGAACGAAATTAGTTAAAGGAGAGTCAGTCTAAACTTTATTCTATTATAAAATAGTTATTCTGCAGAGAGAGAGAGAGAGAGAGAGAGAGAGAGAGAGAGAGAGAGAGAGAGATTCTGTCCATTTTTATTTAGTTACTTCTCAAGAAACTAAGTTTAGTTGAAGGCATTATATCTCCCCTTCCTTCGGACTTCAACTAAAGATTTACATTGTTTTCTAAGCTTAAATGTTATTTTAACTCATAATAACAAAAACACAAATCTAATAAAGATAATAATTGTAACAAGTTTGGTCGTTAATCTTTCCCCTCTGGAAAACATTCACGTTCAAAGAATTAAAATTTTGAATAAATCAGATATTCTATTCAGTTTTCCTCTTCCATTTTCTAAAAGATTCCCAAATGAACAATAATTGGAAAATGAATGAACCAACTTTGAGAACAGTTTCCCCTCTGCAACGTGGCTCGGCTTTCTTAATTTTGCCTATTGTCTTCGGTCAAAGACAACCTTCTTTAAGTTTTAAAGTTTTTTTTTTAGGGGACTTGGTTGTCTTTCAATAAGAATATGTAGCAGAAAAGAATCACTAGACGGAAAGTTGATAATTTCATTTTATGTATATTTGGGATGGTATCAATGAAGGGGTAATTACTTTCGAATGGAGTACATTTGTACTTCTTGAGAGAGAGAGAGAGAGAGAGAGAGAGAGAGAGAGAGAGAGAGAGAGAGAGAGTCATGAACCAAAATACTTAATGGAAAAAATACAGAAATTAGCACTGTTTAAAATTGCTCAAGATACAAATATTACAAAGACAATACAACATTCTGACAAAAATGACAAAATATATGTATGTTAACAAAGCAATAAACAAAAGCAAAACATTTTAGAAGTATAAAAAACATAAATTTCAAGAATAAAATAATCAGAGAAAATTAATAAATCATGAAACAAATACAATTATTAATAAATAATCATGAAACAAATACTACTATTTACGTATAGGAAAATTCTAAATAATTCCAAATAAACAAATATTTCCACCTCAGACAAAAACAAGCAATGCAGTTATGGCATTTATAGTCCTGGAATGTCTTTCACCTACATCGTTTCAAATCCAGACTCGATAGTAATGACAGGCCCAAGCGCAACATACAAAGCCGGCTGCTGAATCGCAAATGTCATCTGACAGGCATAAATACCACGGCCATAACGGGCCGGTAATTCTGTAATGACACCTCGGCTCGAAACGAGAATTATTACCGTCTCATTTCCAATTCAGTTCCCACCCTCGACCTCGGCCCAATTCGGAATCTTTCACGGATTTTCAACATGCTATGTCCTTCGCCACAGCACCTGGCAATGCAGCCAGCAAAGAGAAAAAAAATAATATATCACCCTCTTACGGGGGGAGGGGTTAGAGCCATCAGTGCACCTTGTGCAGTGCACTTTAGGCACTTCTTAGGTTGGCCAGAGCACCAGTCACTCGTTGAGATACTACCGCTAGAGAGTTATTGGGTACTTTGATCAGACAATACTACATTGGATCCCTCTATCCGGTTACGGATCCTTTTGTCTTTGCCTACACACACACCGAATAGTGTGGCCTTTTCTTTCCACATTTTCCTCTGTCCTGATACACCTGGCAACACTAGGATTACCAAACAGTTCTTCTTCACTCAAGGGGTTAAGTACTGCACTGTAATTGTTCAGTGGCTAATTTCCTCTTGGTAAAGGTAAGAGAGACTCTTGAGCTATGGTAAGCAATTCTTCTAGGAGAAGGACACTCCAAAATCAAACCATTGTTCACTAGTCTTGTGCAGTGTCGTAGCCTCTGTACCATGGTCCCCAAGTGTCTTAGATTTGAGTTCTCTTGCTTGAGGGTACACTTAGGCACGCTGTTCCATCTTATTTCTCTTCCTTTTGTTTTGTTAAGTTTTTATAGTTTATATATATTGTTACTGTTCTTAGCATATTTTCTTTTGATTGTTTATTACGTCTCTTGTAGTTTCTCTATTTGTTTCCTTTTCTCACTGGGCTATTTTTCCCTGTTAGAGCCTTTAGGCATATGGCATTTTGCTTTTCCAACAAGGGTTGTCGCTTAGAAAATAATAATAATAATAATAATAATAATAATAATAATAATAATAATAATAATAATCAGTGCACTGCACAAGATGCATTGACGGCACTAAGCCCCCTCCCAACGGGGAGAGTGAAATAGTGCAGGTATCCTTCGGCCTCTTACTGCACTTGCTTCATATCCTACTTTACCTCCGTCATTGCTTTCTTTCTTCCCTCTTGCTGTCTATCGTCTTCTAACTTTTACTTCTTAGTGGAAATTCTATTGATTAACCGGTAACTAGGACAGATGAACTTGCTCGCTGAAGGGCCTCAAAGGCCCCAACACTAGACTAGCCCAAATTCATAAACCAAATTTTATTTCACCTTGGATATGCCGTTTACTAGACTTCACCAAAGTTACCAGTAACCACTTTACCCAGCAACCGGTAAACCCGGCGCTACTCGCAATCAATACCGAAAAACCCACCATTGTCGATACCAGTTCCAGTACAGCCAAGACCATCCTTAATAATACCGAAGTCTTGCTTTTACATTCCTCTACCGTGATGATCTGTTACGCTGAAGTGGCAGTTTGCCTGTCTAATGACGGGGTACTCCGGGTTGGCTGATGGTTGGAAAATGCAGGGTATGCGTGTGTATGTGCAAGGTGCCCCGTCTCGGGGCATGTTCTGAAGGGTGAATATTTAAATCGAGCGAGGAGCGGCCACTGCTGAATAGGTTTGAGCCGCGGTAAGGATACAAGATAGGATAATGGACCGAATCTATTTTTTTACTTGTTTTGCAAGAACCAACTGAAATCAATGTGGGTCGTTTTCATTTATATAAAACTAGTGTTCGCGACCCATCAAAAAAGACGGGTAAATATCTAGATATGCATACACGCATTCCACCCAAACCACCTACCCCTTTCCTAACTACCACACAGCAGTTGGGGAAATTTGTGGGAGATCGTCGCTTCCCAGTGGTTGCTGCTCACCATGACAGGAAAGATTATATATATATATATATATAGGTAGTAGGTTGTAGGTAGTAGGTTGGCCAGGGCACCAGCCACCCGTTGAGATACTACCGCTAGAGAGTTATGGGGTCTTTTGACTGGCCAGACAGTACTACATTGGATCCTCCTCTCTGGTTACGGTTCATTTTCCATTTGCCTACATACACACTGAATAGTCTGGCATATTCTTTACATATTCTCCTCTATCCTCATACACCTGACAACACAGATTACCAAACAATTCTTCATCACCCAAGGGGTTACTGCACTGTAATTGTTCAGTGCCACTTTCCTCTTGGTAAGGGTAGAAGAGACTCTTTAGCTATGGTAAGCAGCTCTTCTAGGAGAAGGACACTCCAAAATCAAACCACTGTTCTCTAGTCTTGGGTAGTGCCATAGCCTCTGTACCATGGCCTTTCACTGTCTTGGGTTAGAGTTCTCTTGCTTGAGGGTACACTCGAGCACACTCTCCTATCTTATTTCTCTTCCTCTTGTTTTGTTAAAGTTTTTATAGTTTATATAGGAGATATTTATTGTTGTTACTCTTCTTAGAATATTTTATTTTCCTTTTTTCCTTTCCGCACTGAGCTATTTTCCCTGTTGGAGCCCCTGGGCTTATAGCATAATGCTTTTCCAACTAGGGTTGTAGCTTAGTAAGTAATAATAATAATAATAATAATAATATATATATATATATATATATATATATATATATATATATGTAAATATATATATATATATATATATATATATAACCACACTTGCTCTTTATTATATATGAGATTGCTTTTATTTGAGCTTACCTCATCATAAAAATTATAACAGCAATAATGACAAAATTAATAGGATTATCAAAATTAAATACTATTACTAATAACTGTCAAGTGCGACGCCATTTCACCAAAATAAATCAATCAATACATGATAGTTAATCTACTACTTATGCCACTACTAAGACTTCAACTTCTACTATTAATAATCATAAAACTAATAATAGTGACACTAACGATGCTGTAAACCTGAAGCCCTTCATATTAAGGGAAATCCGACTCAAATTACAAGACTACAAGATATGACCCCCTCAGAAATAAAGAAAAAAAAAATATAATGTATTTCCATCGCGTGAGGCAGCGATACTTAGAAATTGCTACCTTAATCCTATATATCTTATCTGCCGTTGAACTATACATATATTATCTTTTTTTCCAGATCATGTATCATGCTAAATATTAATCTACAGTCGATTCGATTAAAGAATAGAAACTGGGTCAGGGAAACGAATGAAGAGAGGGTACACAATGGGAAAAGTAGAATGAATACGATGGAATTATATCTCATGAAGCTATTAACTGATAACGATCTAGCTTTCACAATAAGAAAATTAGCATATCCTCTCTCTCTCTCTCTCTCTCTCTCTCTCTCTCTCTCTCTCTCTCTGGTATAAACTAACATCAAACGAATTATAAATAAAACTTAATTCTCTTTCTTTCCCACTAACAAAATCAAAAGAATTAATCTTATCACTAGAACTCGTCATACAACAGCTATTTTCATTGACTAATTCAAAACATACAAAAGAAGCGCCCTGCCACTTACATTTCCTTTGATGCCCTCCATTCCTCTTCATACAAAGGCTGAAGTATTCCTCAGTGCCCGGCTTCAGCTCCTCACCAAAGAAGGGAAGGATTAACTTCATCATCGTACAATGAAGCCTCTCACTTAATACGGACACGGTAATGGCAAAGGCCCTTTCTAGTACTGTGTAATCTCCACATTTGCCAAAATTGATTCAAATGTTTTAGTCCTCGTTCTTAATAACGTAATGACAGGCTGTGTTTCTCTTGCACTTGTTAAACGGATCTTTATCGTTGCTCCGGATAAAGCGATGTTGGCAAACCATCCTTCTTGTTAGACGGGTGCGCGCGAGTGCGCTCATCCATTCTACGGTGTACGCAAGCGACCCTTATTGGGAACATAGAAATACATAACATACTATACGCACATGTGCGTGTTCGAGTTTACAAACTACTAAGTATACAAACATACGGTATTACGTGTTCATGTACGTATATAGTGTGTATGATGACATGCACACATACATTTTTGGCAACAGTACTGTACGTTTTTCATACCATGGTATCAACTATTGTTTGCTATATATATACATATACATATATATATATATATATATACATATATATATATATATATATATATATATATATATATATATATATATACACACAGTATATACATACAGTATATATATATATATTATATATATATATATATATATATATATATATATTATATATATATATATATACACAGTATATACATACAGTATATATATATATATATATATATATATATATATATATATATATATATATATATGTGTGTGTGTGTGTGTGTGTGTGTGTAATAGAGATAAAAGTATAGCATAATTTGGATATTCACGTCACTTGAAGAGGAAACAAATTTCTTGAAGAGGCACAATATCTTATATTTGTACCTAAGAACAATACAGTAAGAACCACATGTAATCAGGGAAAAATCCAGCCGGCTTTGAATTCACATGGATGGCGTATCGAGTCCCACCTCGACCCCGTGAGCTTAAGCTGTTTACTGGGGAGGTTACGGCTGTGGTTTCGGAAGGCTGACGTTCTGATGAGCATCTTAAAGATTGAATTGGAACTAGAACCTGGAACCTTTGGCTTATATTTACACATCACAAGGGGGTATACCTATTACCAATTTTGAGGTACAAGTTCATTACTGGGTACATGTGTTGTACGCAAGTCATACCCTCGTTTTGTTGTATCTTCACCTGATGAATTTCAAGCACTTTCGGAAAATATTTATCCAAATGGATTAAATAAGATAAAACACATCTTAATCTTCTCCAGCAAACAAAGCCACCCAAAGCTGCAAACCAGGGTGGGGTCAAAAAGACCTTGACAACGTCACCTATCCCCCCCCCCCCCAGTAAAAAGCCTTGTTCATTGAGAGACCCCCTAATGAGCCCATTCATTGCCGGTTCCCTAATCCCCAAACGTATGAGTTTAACGTGGTGGCTGCTCTGTAGATGCAAAAGGATTCGCTAATCCCCAACAAACAGGCTTACTGTCCAGAGGGATTATTTCCTTGTTATGAACACAACTTATTCCTCTGAGAGAGAGAGAGAGAGAGAGAGAGAGAGAGAGAGAGAGAGAGAGAGAGAGAGAGAGAGAGAGCAGATTCGCCCAGGACGGACTAATTGTACAACGAAAGTGCGTATGAAGAAGTACATCGTTTGGACGAAGCAAAAGAAATTTTTTTTTTTTTATCGTTCCTATAACCTTCATTCATTGAAAAGGCGAGCATACAAGATCTCTGGGGTTTGATCTCTTTCTCTCTGCCCCTCGGATTCTCTCCCTTTATTCACCCTATTTCCTGTATAATAATTTGGCTATTCAGCTGTCATAGTTCACACACACTCGCACACGTATATATGGACGTAAATAGGCATGCGAATTTATATTTACAAAAAAATTTCAAACCCCGTTTCTCTTTCTTTGTAAGAAAATCCTACCTCTCAACATACTTTCTCTAATTTCCAATCTTCTGGCATAGGAAAAGAACAAACATGCGGAGTTTTTAATCTAAACGCTACGGATAACTAATACCGGGTAGTGCGTGCTAATTAAGGCAAGTATACATCATTATTATTACCAGCTACACTAAACCCCAATTGGAAAAGCAGGATGCTATAAGCCGAAGTGATCATACAGGGAAAGTGGCCTATTGAGGAGAGGAAATGCCCAAGTATACCCTTGAGCAAGAGAACTCAAACCCAAGACAGTGGAAGACCATGATACTGAGGCTATGGCACTACCGAAGAGAGAGAGAGAGAGAGAGAGAGAGAGAGAGAGAGAGAGAGAGAGAGAGAGAGGAGAGAGAGAGAGAGATTAAAGCCTTTGCATGGGATGAGAGGGAGGGATAGAGACAGGAGTGGCCAGTTGGATCATGAACACAGCATGCAAACAAGAATTAATGACAACTTGAGCATTATTTAAGGAATATTACTGTAAAATGTTAACTTGTGCAATAAAGAAACCCATTACGTAAACGAGAAAGGTACATTTCAGATACGCATTCCCTAAAAGGGTTTCGTTAAAAGCCCAACGAGCGTATACACGCCAAGTTGACAAACATAAGTTCGTGTTTACAAGTTAACGCTTAACACATCGAAAGTTAGTTTTAGGGTAAATCTGACAATGAAAATTCAAAATAAATTAACTTTTTGGTAAACAATTACTGAATTTTATCGAAAATTAAAAGTAACTTACATAGGAAATACAGGATTTCCTTATAAATATTTAAAACTAGTGTGCGAGACCCGTAATAAATGACAGCTAAATATTTAGACAGATATGCACGCACTCCCAGATTCAACCCTTCCCATTTCCTACCCACAACCCCTCGGGGAGAGGGATGGGGAGACACCGTCTAGTTTTACGTATGGCAATGGTGGTGAGCGTGACCAGAATATATATATATATATATATATATATATATATATATATATATATATATATATATATATATATATATATATATATATATATATATCTCCAGACATGCTCTACATTTTAGAGGGGAGATACTGTATATTCCAGGTCTCTAGACCTTGAAACAACAGCAACGTTATTAGCCCTTTCACATAAACATTCTCTAAACTCAAAATAAAATACATTTTGTATCTACAGAGAATATTTCTGGATAATGTATGAAATATAATTACAAACGAGGCATTTATAAACAAATTTAGGCCATTTATTAACTTCAGCCACTTACAAATTAGAAACTATATTTCACAAAACATTTACTGGATATGCGAATGTACTTTCTGAACAAATCCCTTTGATGGAAAGAACAGTATCAATAACATCTATGACTTACTGCTGGAGCGATTACTGGTTGGAACCATCTGATCAATATATAAACATATCCTTGCTATTCATAATCTACTGCCTTAAGCTTAAGTAATTTTTTTTTTTATTTAAAGTTATAAGGTGAAAAACTGGGGCATATGAAACAAAGGGATATACACGTTCTACCACATATTTCTTTCATAATACACTAATATTTAAGCGGTTCTACAATATAGTCCGTTCATCATACACAAATATTTACGCGGTTCTACAACATATTTTGTTCATCATACACAAATATTTACGCGGTTCTACAACATATTTTGTTCATCATGCACAAATATTTACACGGTTCTACAACATATTTTGTTCGTCATGCACAAATATTTACGCGGTTCTACAACATATTTTGTTCATCATGCACAAATATTTACGCGGTTCTACAACATATTTTATTCGTCATACACAAATATTTAGGCGGTTCTACAACATATTTTGTTCGTCATGCACAAATATTTACGTGGTTCTACAACATATTTCGTTGCTCATACACAAATATTTAGGCGGTTCTATAACATATTTTGTTCATCATGCACAAATATTTACACGGTTCTACAACATATTTTGTTCGTCATGCACAAATATTTACGCGGTTCTACAGCATATTTTATTCGTCATACACAAATATTTAGGCGGTTCTACAACATATTTTGTTCGTCATGCACAAATATTTACGCTGTTCTAACGCATATTTCATTCATCATACACACAAATTTACGCGGTTCTACAACATATTTCGTTCATCATACACAAATATTTACGAACTCTTCCAAAGAAATTAACAAAATGTTTAAAATTAAAGAAGTACAATGACCTAGATTCCGCAAAATCAATAAACTTAAAATGCAAAAGCATCACCCCTTATATTAATAACGAAATAAAGAAAATAAAACAGGACTAATGACAAGGCAGTGGCAAGTAAAAATATATCCATTACCTTCGCCAAACCTTTCCCAAATAATTGGCGAGGAATATCCCCTTTAGATCGTCTAATCAGCAAATTGGCATCGCTGGAAACATTTCGTATTTACAATACTAATAATTCCATGAGGTATTCGGTGAGGTTCACAATCGGGTTAAATGATTATACTTCCTTTGTTTGTTAATTCTATTCATTTTATGAAGAAGCTGAATTAGCAATAGAATATACATGTAACCCTTTTGTTGTACATGTTTATTGAATGATTGTGATATTCTTATCAAATTGTTAAAACACAATTAATTGGGGAAAAAAATATAATTTTTAAAAGGGTTCATTGTTTAATTTTCTCTTCATTAAATAAACCACACGCAAACAAATTCCCATACATATAATTTATATACATAAAGACACACAAACGTAGCGACCCCCCCCTTATATATATATATATATATATATATATATATATAATATATATATATATATATATATATATATATATATGTGTGTGTGTGTGTGTGTGTGTGTGTGTGTGTGATCACAATTACAAGAATCTCACGCAAAAAGTGTAACCTTAAAAAATAATAAAAAAAAAAAACCCATTATCATTCAAGCAACATATGTTTAGTGCTACGAATGATAACTCAACGCCATTTACAGTATTTCCGGCATTAACTCTTTTTCGCCTTACACACCGAGTTTGACAGTGGTTGAATGGGTGACCACCTAAAAATAAAAAAGTTGTCGCAACGGAAGCCCATTGAATATCTGAAGTGTTAAACCCCAAAAGACCTGGAAGGAAAACAAGGGCTAAAACCTATTGAGATAAAAGTCTTCAAGGGAAATGACGAATTTATATAAACGAGTACACACACACACACGCACGCACGCACACAAATACACATACCTTGACAGGATCAAAGTATTTGCGTAATGCCATGATCAACAAAGCTGTACTAGTCAGGGCCACCCCTACTAGGTTGGTTTAATGTGAGCAAGCAGGCGAAAATCTCCCACCAACACCAATCCGCACAGGCCATCATGGAGATGAAAATGGACAAACACCAGGCATGACTAGGGCATGTCTGAGGCCTTTGGTCTGCATTTGTTGTTGTTGCTGTTGTGTGTGTGTGTATGTGTGTATATATATATATATATATATATATATATATATATATATATATATATATATATATATATTTATATATATACACATATACATATATATATAAACCAAACTTTCACTTAAGAAAGCAATAGACCTCGAAGGGAAACAAAATACTTTACTGAGGAACCAAACGGGCAGGGAATGCAGTTCTCTTCACAGGAACAGAAGGATCTATTGCGGCTTTGCAGTTGTTCCCTCAGGAGCGCCACCTGCTAGCAACGCCGTCATTAATAATAATAGACGAAGGAGAGCCACTAACACAACGACGTGAGAAGGGCCTCCTGCACTTGAAGAGAGAGAGAGAGAGGGAGGTTGCTTGTCGTGTGGGAGGTCTTCTTCCCCTTCAAGGTGTTTATAAAACAATGGACAACTCCTTAAAAGAGGTTTAGATTCCTTAAAGAAGGTTTGAACGCCTTAAAGGGGCTCTTGATACACCATCGTCGGCGCAGACGGGAAAATCTCTCATGAACAGGATTTGTGGCGTCGGGTTTCATCATTAACGACCTTTGGAGAGTCCTTTTTTCATCTCATCCTTATCATTTTAGAAGGATTATCTTTAAGGGGATGATAAACTGTTATTTTTTTGCCTTTATCAAACTATTCTTTATGATTACTAAACACTCTTGTTTATCCATTGTCATAACAATCTAGATACTTATTACGGTGTTTATAATTATTGAATTAATTCAAGTAATCACTTAAGAATATAAGACATTTATAAAAGACGAAAATTCAAACACGTGTATATATATATATATATATATATATATATATATATATATATATATATATATATATATATATATATATATATATATATATATATACACATACATATTTATGGACTATATATACATAATACATACATACATACACACATACACAAGCAAAGACATTTATGTACTGTATATTCATATCAGTGTGTTTGCTAAACATATAACCTCAGATTGAAGTACCCTCCGAAATCGCTTGCAAATTATTAATTAACGATAATTTCGAAAGAAAACTATCGAATCTTTGTTCTCATGACAAAAAGATCTTAATGATTATTCATAAACGATATTTGATACCAAAAGAAATTCTTGCCATATTATTTCATTTATGGCAATGGTTTTTAATAAATCTGTCTACACAATGGTTTTGTGTGTATGTGAAGAGGAGGGCTGTATATTAAGATTAACTGAGAAAGTTCTCTCTTTATGGAATGCTGTAATTTAAATATCCATATTGTGATTGCGCACACTCACACACACAGACACACACACACACACACACACACACACACACACACACACACACATATATATATATATATATATATATATATATATATATATATATATATATATATATATATATATATACACGTTGCTAGTGCACTGCTGGACAAAAGTCTCAGACATGTCCTTCCAATCCCGTCTGTTTATGGTCTTTCTATGCCAGTCTTTATCTGTAAATTTTCTTAAATCACCAATCCATCGTCTTCTCTTCCTTCCACTGGTTCGATTGTAATCTCCAAGGACCCGTTCTGCTTCTCTTATTGTCCATCTATTATCTGTCATTGTCATAACAAGTCCTGCCACGAAAATTTCTTTTTCTTACATGTTGTTAGAATATCCTCTAATTTAGTTTGCTCTCGTATCCATGTTGCCGTTTTTCCGTCTCTTAGTGTTAATCACAATCACGCTTTGGGTAGTAAATAGATTATGTTCTAAGGCTTTAGTAAGGCTCAAAGTTTCTGATATAAAGTTAATATTGGTAGGCATCTGATTAAATACTTTTCTCTTTTTAGAAAAAATGGCATATTACTTTCATAATCTCATTTTATTTACCAAACCCTCTCCATGCCATATTTATCCTTCTTTTAATTTCGGTCTCATGTCTTAGAGAAACACTGTTTGTCCTAAGTACATACAGTCTCTAGAGGTTCTTCCATAACGCTTATTTGTTCTCTATGTTTTCAATGAACCTCAGCCATATCCATTTTCAGTGATACGTTTCTTCTCTCTATTTTTTCATCCTCTGACATTTTCTCCCATGATTCACTAAATAGAACTATGCCATCTAAAAATCTCAAGTTGTTAAGATATTCCCCATTAATGTTAATTCCAACGTTTTCCTAATCTAAATAACTAAAAACTTCTTCTAGGCACCTTTCTCAATAGGAATTTTCTATCTTTATACAGTTTAGGAATGCTGTACTTCCCGTATAGATATATTCGGGTGTTCTAAAATAAGATTAAACGACTCCTTGCTTTTGAAGTGTCCATTACTGCTGAAGTTTTGACAGAATCAAAAGCTTTCTCATAGGTATTTGTCGGTGCAGTTATGGGAGTGAGATATCTTGCTAATAAGTTCATATTATTTCAGAGAGAGAGAGAGAGAGGAGAGAGAGAGAGAGAGAGAGAGAGAGAGAGAGAGAGAGAGAGAGAGAGAGAGAGAGCTCAATTACTTTGCAACAGACAAGAAACAAAATAACAAGTAAGCCAGACAACGCAACCAGACCTAACTATAAAACAAACACACGAGCCTTTGAATTTCGTGTCCGTAACGTCAGCCCCAAGTGAAGGATTTCGGATCAAGGGGACGAAGAATGATACGTGTTATGTGTCGCAATGATCCATAATGCATGAGTATGCGTTCCAGATACGAATGCAATGTATAGATTTATGCTTGGAAGGTGTCAGAGGGGAGAATGAAGGGGGGTGGAGGGGGTACTAGCCTTACCCTTGTCCGTGCGTGTGTGTCTGTAACTGTGTCAAGCCGAGACGCGTGGATATGCGTGCAACTTAGCCAACGGAATAATAATAAAAAAAAAAGGCTTTGAGGTTAACAAAAGGCAGATGTAAAATAAGAAAAGGGGAGAGAGAGAGTGTGAGACAGCAACGAATAACAAAGGAAGTGATGGAAAAGATAGAGAGGAAGAACAAAGGGAGAAAAAAAAGTAAAATATTAAAACTGGACGGGGATATGCAAAAGGTGGGAAGGGGGGTTGTAGGTGGGAGAGAGATCCCAGGTGGTAGAAGAGGGGAGAGAGAGGGGGAGGGTGTAGACAAGGAGAAAGGGGTCCAAATTAGTAGGTGGGAGCGGCGTGCCTTGTGCATGGCGTGCAGGAATAGCACAACGTAGTAAAAACATTTGCTCGCAGCAGGAATAGATATTTTCGAAAATAGAGAAGCCAGAGAAATGTCGGGAATGATGGAGTGGGTGAAACCGAATAAGAACGAGAATGACAAAAAGAATTATAAATTTGCTTTGAATTATGGAATTGAGGGGTTGTTAGCCACCCTCCCTTCCCCACTCCCTTATAAACGCCTACCATTAAACATCCCCCCCCCCCCCCCGTAGAGGAGCGAGGGGTAGTAGTAAGTAGCGAGACCTAGGTCTGAAACCAATTTTTGCTTCCGTGAATTTTTTCTAATCATTGAAAGAAAGATTTTTCAAAGTAAAGAAACCTAGCTAATTTTGATTTCCCTTCATGGTTTGAATGCTAAAGTAGGTCTCGTCGGGAAGAAGAGATAAAAAAAGGCTCTCAATAAAGTTGTTATCATTATAATAAACATAAATATCTACTTAATTTAACATAAGTTGCCAGTTATTAATAACCGTTTGTGTATCAAGGCAATTATAAAATGATTGAACATTAACAATTACCTTTTAACACTGAACATTTGGGGATAAAGATAAATCAACGAAATATAATCAATTTCCTAAATGAATGACAGCATTTCCGAAATAAAATTATACTTCAAAAGAAAACCACCAATCATTACTTCTATTGCAATCAGCAAAATCACTAATCATAATCACCAGCGACAGCAATAATTAGGCAAAGTTTGTACGAAAGTCGACCCCGGAGATCGCTTCCGAGAGACTCCATTATGACAAAGCGCTCCCTCATTCCTTCGTTACACCGAAGTGCAGTAGAAAATCCTCTATTTAGTGCCAGACTTTGTGCATAGCTGTGAACGAGAACCTCGCGTGCTTGCTGGCCTGTAATACAAGCCAGCCAGCTAGTAATGAAAGTATAAATGATGGATTACATTAATCTCGGGGATACCACCACCGCCACCACCCAACCGCTGTACGCTAAGCAACAGAGTGAGAGGCGGGTGTCCTTCGAAGGGGGTCTAGAGGTCGGGGGAATTGGAAGGAAATATTCGGTTTCTTCGATAACCTCGGTATGGGAAGATTCTCTTTAGGATGATAGTTTTGGGCAGCTGCAGCATTATGACCTAGTTTCGTCTTTTGCTCAAGTGAGATGAAAGTGGGAGAGTTTATCCGTCGTCCGGAAGTATAATTTATCATCCAGGAATTCTTGTGTATGCGCTCATTAGGGGGTTAGGGGTGGGGGACACATCTCACCTTCTAAGAGAAATAAGAAATAGAGTACGGTGTGGTTATTTATAATCATTGTTCTCTAGAACTATTGAGAGAAATATGACAAAACTTACGCGTAGAATAAGGATTATTTCTAAGCGTTTACTTGAGAATGTTTAAGAGAAATCCCCCAAAAAAATCATTATCAAGAAAACGGCCACAGTTTGTCAAGTTATTATTCAATCATCCTCATGAAGCGTAGATTCAAGTTTATTCTTGGTAAAGTACTTCGCCTAAAGAATGAGCAACAACGTGGTTTCGGTAGACTATGACTGGCCCGTTTCTGTTGAAGGTCATAATGTACGATTCCAAGAGAAGACTTTTGTATCGAGAGCCATTGTAGGGAGACCACATATTTCGTTGGTGAGAAGTACCTAAAAATTTGCATGAATTTTGGTCAACAATGTTTTTAATTGCTAAAAGGAAACTATCACTGAAAAGTATATGAAAAAAAAAAGGAAATTTCTTTCGTCTTATAATATTTTCAGATATAAATTCTATTGAT
>NC_090745.1:24215659-24223159 GCF_036898095.1 Palaemon carinicauda
ACCCTTTCCCCTTATCCCTCTCCAGGCTAAAACAACCCCTCACCCCTCCCCCCTTTCCAATCGAGTCTATCAGATATCCTTTTTTTTCCTATCGTGGAAGGTCGAGATCTTTCAACGGGATATTGCAAGAGGTCATCTCAAACATCGCAAAGAAGTAATCTTTATAAGTTATCAAACATATAATAATCATGTCCTTCAGAATGACGGCAATCAAAGTATCAAACATTTTCCAAAGTTACAATAACTTTTAGGTTGTGATGGCATACTGGAAACGTTCCTGCCTAGCGATAATCGGACTGGGGTTCGAATCATACTCCAGCTCAATAGTTTCTTGTAGTGTCTCTAATCTCACCATCCTTGTAAGGTAAGGATGGTGGGGGGAGGATTTGAGAGAGCCTATAGGTCTACCTGCTGTCTTCAGCAGCCATTGCCTGACCCTCCCTGGTCCTAGCTTGGGTGGAGAGTAGGCTTCGACGCTGATCACATGTATTATATGGTCAGTCTCTAGGGCATTGTTCAGCTAGCTAGGGTGTTGCCACTGTTCTTTGTCTCTTCCATTCATGAGTGGACTTTAAACCTTTAAACTATAGCATACCCAATATAACGTAACTCAGATATCAATATTTACGGTTGTGGATTGAGAAATTTAAAAATCAGCAGATTATGCAACCATAAAGCAATCGAACTTCTATGTAAAAATTATGCGTTCTTTCATAACTACTTTAGAGTAATATAATACTCTGAATAGCCTCTCTTTCTTTCCAGTTATACTTACTAAAGACTCCAGTATCTGTAACTTTCAGATTAGTCCCTAGTTATTTCACGCCGGGTAGAGACTATATAACCATTATTCATAAATATTAGGGTGCGCTACGTCCTTTTCTTTTGTTCCCTTGGTTTCCTATAGTGCTATGACGTAGTTAGTTATCATTTATTGTTATTCCTTTTTATTCATACTCTTGTATTTTCTATACTGTCTACATACAAATTTATTTCCCTGTAGCCATTATTCTGTTATTGCATCCTTTTAATTCACAGCTACGGTTATTTATTTATACACACACACACACATACATATATATATATATATATATATATATATATATATATATATATATATATATATATAATACACTAATTCCTGTGTTGTTATCAGTCAATATGCACAACCACTCTACAACTTGGTCTTCCTCTGTTCGTATTTTGTTGATTTTCACATTCGTGTATTCTGTTCTCTGGACGTCTGAAGGGGAAGTTTATTGTGTATTGGCTCATTGCATGCTACTACTACTACTACTACTACTACTACTACTACTACTACTACTACTACTACTACTACTACTACTACTACTGCTGCAATAATAATAATAATAATAATAATCATTTTGAAAATATTTTTTAGCGAAGCCTTACGAGAGGCTTTGTCATTTTTTAATCAAGGTAATACAATTCAGAACTAAAAATCACGCAGTAAATGTCCTCGAAGACCTGAGAAAATATTTAAGAGTATACTAATAAAAGAAAAAAAAAAGAAAAAAATATATACATAAGAATATTTCATACCATCAAACATGGGGAGAGATCTGTAGTACACTTACGGAAAAAACCTTATATACATTCAAATAACATGAGAAAAAAAATGCGATGAAAAAAAAAGAGATTTAATACCTCTGGTATATATACTGTACTTACTTAAAATATGGTTGCTCGTTAAACCACTTCAAGAAAAAACAAACAAACTCTCATGGATCACGCACAAGACGTAACCTATAAAATAAATTACTTTTAAGACCTTTTCTCTTAAGCGCTTGAAAGAGAAGTGGCCGTACTTTATCTGATGTGAAACAACAGTTTCTTAATTCTAAAACAAAAGGTGTATCATGCACCATTAAAATCAATATTATCAAACTTCGACGGATATTATTATTACTATTCGATAATATTGCTAGCACTGTTCGATAAGAGTAGCTTATGAATACCCAGAAATAAATAGCAATAGTAAAAGAAAAAGGGGGAAAAAACTATTTAGTTGGTCCAGTACGTAAGCTGACTATCCCTACCACGTACAGTTGGACAGAGGAATTTCTGGCACACATTGCTCTGAGGGAGTCCACCCTATCACATCCTTACTACACAAGGAGTTCCCGAGTGTAGCCCCGCCAATCACCTCTTTCATCTCTTTTTTTTTTTTCTTTTTTTTAAATACTATCTGATTGCAAACAGGGTGCAATTCATCAGAGCGAGGTGTACCAGGAATTCTTGTGTCCAACTGTACAGTTACGCAGGAGTAAGAAGACGTAAAGAACGACCGTGCAGGAGGCATGGGCGAAGGCGAAGAAAAGGCCAATGCTGGCAAGGCGCTTCACTTGTTTGGGGCTTTCCAGCAACTAATACATTTTCTGGCGTCACTATAAACTCCAAGTGTAAATAACTTGGCTTCGAGGTCCATAAGGACTTCTGCCTCGCTGGTTTTCGCTGTCGGAGCACATTTGTCGCGTAAGCCAACTCTTCTTCCCCTTTCTTAGATAGAAAAAATGAGAGAGAGAGAGAGAGAGAGAGAGAGAGAGAGAGAGAGAGAGAGAGTTGTTCCAATATACACGATCGTACGTAGTTAAAATGCAAATAAAAGTTTCAAGTTACAGAAAACAAATCATAAACCCTATTCCCACGTGAGAGAGAGAGAGAGAGAGAGAGAGAGAGAGAGAGAGAGAGAATTTCTTAGCCTTACCTGTTTTTGTGATAAACTGTCCAACAATTTTCAATTAACAATATTGCAAGATTTCGTTGAGTTTGGTCCTTCCTTGACGGCTTATCGCCAAAGAGCAATTATAAATTTCCAACAACAAATTGAGCTTAGTTGAAAATAATATTAACATATAAACATTAAAAGTATTCCATACTTTACCAACTAACTAATACCAGCTTCCTATCTAATCAACGTGATACACAATCACTCTCTAGTAAAATCCACCGAGTCACATCCTTACTACACAAGGAGTTCCTGAGTGTAGCCCCGCCTATCATCCCTTTCATCTCTTTTTATACTATCTGTTTGGTTACTTTCTTTCAATAACAAAACAATTCTCAGTTATATAAAAAAAGGGAAAAAATTTCATACCTTTAGAAAAAAAAATTAATTGAAACTATAAAACGGAAAATATCATTGACAAATATAACACGATAATTACTACCGATGATACCCCGCAAACTTTAATAATCGAATACGAATGACCTCTGTGAGGTGAATAAATTAAAGATGACAATAATTAATGAAATTATTAAAATACTAAAATAACTTAAAAATAAACTAGGCAAAGCCACACTACATTAATACATAAAAACAAAGGGGTAAGCAATTCCAACACCTTTCTTGCAGGTAAATCTGGTTGTCATCATGAGGACATGAATATATGCATGCAATCTCCACACAGAGGATGTAGGAGTCCTTTCTGGCATGTAAGGATGAGGTAAGACAAGGGAAAATGCGAGGCTTCTTCTCCAGTGATTAATGCAAGATTTTACGAAGAAATAAGAGAGATAAAGCGGCGTCTATTGTTTTCGCCTTTTCATTCTTTTCCTTCTAAGAAGGAAAATAATGGTTGGACAGGAATGTATTTCATTTCTTCGAAGATCAAAAAAACCAAAGTAGGTTTAGGTTTCTTAATCAGAGAACTTTCATTACGAAAACGTCATCGAAAAACGAACTATTTTCGTGTAACGTTTAAAATTCCGGATTGCAACTTATCACGAATATACATTGTTCTTTAATTACGCAAAATTGTCAGATCGAAAGTGGACGAATTCAAAATCAGTCTTTCCTTCGAAGAAGAAAACTGCAGTAAAATTTTGCATATCCCTAATCATATCCATAATATTTTATTATTAGAAAAATCTTTACTATGATACAAAATTAAAAAGAAATCTAGGTAGTTATCGTCTTAAAACATTACTAAACGACTACACTACTAAGAATACAGAGGAAGATATACATAAGAGACTATTACAAAACAATTTCGATAAGGTTTAAAAAAGAAATCTTAAAAAGGTAGAAATTGATACTTGAAAGTAAATCCATCTGACGTTACCACTTAGAACTCGTGTTGCACGGCGCACTGTTGTTAGAAAATAATATTCTTCAGGGTCCCTTCTTATGGATTTCCTGATATTTATTCTCTCTTAGCCGTTCAACTTCTTTAACTTGAGTTTTTTTTAATTAGGCCTTACTGTAACCTTTTTCCCTCATGATCAAATTCCTTGAACCAATCCTTCCCGGACCTTTCAAAGAGAATTAGTGTTGTTTTAATGACTTCATAATAATCACTTACAACTCAGTAATAACTAGCTTCTTTTGAGATCACCTCAAGTGGCGGCCAAACGTGTGTGAAGAAGAGATCTATAGAATTCTTCACGAACATCAAAAGAGCCTTTGCTCCTACGCAAGCAATGCATCGATACAACCGGATTCCATCAAAACACCTCACGCAAGTTAAACTTTTACGACCGCGCCTTTACATAATTAGTAACTCCCCGGACTGTTCAACACTAAAAGTATCCCAAGACATAAATCCAGAGCCCGTATAACACGTCTATAATCACCCGTGGCACATGAAAAATACCACAGCGAGCTACTAAGGTTATTTAAAGGGCACCTCCTAGCACAAAGAATTTACATGAAACACCAACTATGTATGAGTTACGGCGCTATAAACACTGAACTCCAAAGCCAATGATATCTATCACGTCCACGCAACATTAAATGTGAAATATCGTTCTGCTAGGAGCGCCAGAACGCCCAGCTTTACAGCTTAGAGGAATACTTTCGATATATTTAGAGAAAAAACTAACAAATGGTCTGGGATACGGAAAAGGTGAAGATGGATGAGTTTGGATAGTCTTTCTGGCTGACTGGAAATGATTGAATATATATATTTATATAAACATTAATGTTTGTATATGAGCGTAAGAAAGGATGATGAAAAATATTGACGATTATTCTAGTAGACAGTGAATGACCAAATAATTTCTTTTTAGGGGGCATGGGAAAAGAAAATAAAAAACCTACTACTTGCGCGCGCCGCGAGAGAGAGAGAGAGAGAGAGAGAGAGAGAGAGAGAGAGAGAGAGACTAATTCTCAAAGAAAAACATGCAGGAAAAAAAACAGGCAAAAACAATACAATGAAATAATTCGAGAATTGACAATGCTGATTCAATGAAAAGGGTATAGTAAAATTATCAGATTTTGTAGCATAAAAAAAATAAAAAGCTGATATTCAAGAAAAAAAAAAAACATTCTGACTACTCTCATATTCCTACGAAAACTTGAGCGCGCATCTAAATTCACGGCTCTCACACGAATAATTTCATAACATATCAATTAAAGATAATTCCCAGATGTCTTCAAATATCAATCCATCTCTTTCTACAAAGAATCTGATTTCCAATTTGCTACTATAAGCCATTTAGCCGTATTGGTCCTGAGATCTTATTCGCCTATTTTTTTTTCTAGTCTTTTTCATATATAAGAAACACAGGCAGACAAAAGCATTAAATATAGCTTTTCCGATGTGAGTTAAGACCTCAGAGAGAAAAGAGTTATACTTAGCGATCTCACAGGCTATGCTTCCAAGAAACGAAATACACTACTGGGAAATAGATAATCAGATTTCGGAACCAATATATCACTCGCAAAACAAATGGATGCACATCATAAATAGAGCGAAAAGTTACACGCATAAAGCATTTGCCTGAGCTCATATATATATATATATATATATATATACATATATATATATGTATATATATATATATATATATATGCATTTATATATATGTAAACGAAATAAAATACATAATAAAACCTCCCAACCAACACGAAACATTTCAAGAGTAACAAGTTAATTGCGATAATGTACACACTCGCATAAATTACACACACACACACATATACATATATATATATATATATATATATACATATATATATATATATACATATATATATATATATATAGATTTGTAGATTTAATACATAAATTATGTGTATATTGTATACAGGCTGTGTAACATACATAAATGCATATTTATACACACTAATACCATATCCGAAATGTCAACAACTAATCAAGGACAGGCTAGATAAGTCTCAGGTGTTTCTACAATAGTCACGGGCTAGAAGATGGCATGTCTATACTTGGGTATTTACCCGTAAACTATTGTACTTGTAATACACACAAGATAAACAATATTAATCCACATTACGTTTTATAAAGAATAACACATAAATATAACAATTTTTCTGAACCTAAAAATATTATAGAGTAACCTCGTGAAAGTCAGAATTCCTTGTAAACCTCAGACCCTGGAAGCAATTGCAAGATAGCGACGGTTGCATCATTAAGGTAACGAATGGCTTTCTTGCTGTTGCAATAAAGATCATTAATACCACACCGCCAGAGGAAGACAGACTGACTCACCAAAGCAGATAACAAATTAAATAGAGGAACCTTTAAGAAATAAAGGAAGATATTCGTAAAATTAATTTCGTTATTATTAATATCATCTTTCGAATATAATGTCTAGTGTCAACTATAAGCCTAATGTTAATTTATGATCATTCATGTTCATATACATTAACTGTCTTTTTTTTATTTTCCATTTAGGAGATATTAAATTTGTATGATCACCCTGGAGTTTTCTTTCGGTACTATCTTTTATTGTCGAAGGTTGAATAATAATGATGATGATGGTGATGATGATGATGATGATAATAAAAATAATAATAATAATAATAATAATAATATTAATCCTTATATAATAAAGAGCAAGTGTTTATATATATATATATATATATATATATATATATATATATATATATATATATATATATATATATATACATCAATATTTGTTTCCGGTCACGATCAGCGGAAAGACGTATAACTACTCGGTCTTTCCTTGTCTTTTGGGTAGGGGTACAGGTGTATTCATACCCAGGAGAGAGGTTTTGTAGTTAGGAAAGGGGGAGGGGTGGGAGGGCTTAAATCTGTGTGTGCATATCTATATAAATATTCAGCCGTAATAATTGATGCGTCGCTTACATTTGTAATAATAATAATAATAATAATAATAATAATAATAATAATAATAATAATAATAATAATAACTGAATCTTTTTCCAAACCTCTTTTACCTTAAAATATCAAAGTACCAACAGAAAACACGAAACTTGAGAGTGTCGAACACTAAAGAAATACTATGCTTTACATATAAACGGGAAACTTATCTGGAAACTAATTTCCACTTTCCAATATTTTTCCTTCAACAGACATATAAAAAAAGTCATGAATTCCCTCTCGTTGTTAATAAAGTAAAGTTTCCAGGAACATAACGAAGCCATGGAAAAAAAAGCAGAAAATAAATTGTGGAGTGTATGTAAATTACCAAAGGTGTAAAGAGGATACCACGAAAGAGAGAAAATGAGAGAAAGGAGAAGGAAAAGGA
>NC_090745.1:24233159-24235659 GCF_036898095.1 Palaemon carinicauda
AAATGTGTGTGTGGATAAGCTTCTGCAAATGATTCTACATCGCACAAACACGAAATAAGGTGAATTTGAGTAAAATGAGATTACAATGTTAACATTCGCAGAAATAAGGACGATAAGAAGCAATATATAATGCAACTTTGAGAGGCATGGGGATGAAAATACTGTATACTGTAAATCATCAGTAATATGAAGAATCTGTTTGTAATAATTAAAAAGAAAAAGATCTCTTTGGTTCATCAACAGCCCAGCCAATTTCTGCTAAGATACTATCCATCTCTTTTAAATCAACTCGGTAAAGAAATAACATCCAATACACATCATGTCTATTCGTCTGGACCTAATCAACGTTGACTTCAATCTGAAACTCCAGACATATGTAGCACGTAAATGTCAAACCCAAAATCTATGAAATGACATCCTTCTCCCACCAACTAACACTGACTTAACAATCCCCCACCAAAATCAACATAGGATACATACAGCGTTAGCCTTCTGGCCCTTACCATAATCAACCCTGAATTCAATTACTAACTCCAGACGTTTACAGCAAATGGATTTCATACCAAAATCTATCCCAGAGCATCGCTCACCCTCTAACATACGACAAGACGACGTATACACAGTATCACAAGATTCACGAACCGATAAACCTCTCAACAGAAGACCTTTCATTACACGCCAGTTCGTATTTCTCATGCTGCGTTCTCCGGCTTCTGGAACAGTTACAGTGCATCACAGGAGCTGACAATTACAATTTTATACGAAATACATAAGATTTAACGATTTAAAGGCCGTTCATAAATGACAGTGGTAAGGGACAGTGCCAATGCCTTAGAAACTAAGCATATATACATATGATCAGTCCACAGGGCCAATCTCCACCCAGGCTAGGACAAGGGAGGGCCAGGCAATGGCTGCTGATGACCCAGCAAGTAGACCTATAGGCTCCATCAAACCCGCCCACTCCCCCTCCCCCCAATCTTAGCTCACAAGGATGGGGAGGTTGCAGACACTACAAAAAAACTAAAGAGCAACCCTATTTTAAAGTATACAAAGTTTTGAAAATGCGTAGCGTTGAAAACAATGTAAAATCTAGATATAATGAATGCATTTACTAGCATTCAATAAGACTACCTACAGCAGTTGAAAGGATGTGCACGCAACAATAGGGTTCGTGACGTCGAGTTTATCAAAGGTCATCTGAAGTTACTCAAATATGCCGGATACATAATCTACTGGGAGGTAGAGTATGTGCTAAAGGAATTTAGTCTTAGTCCAATCTAATCGTTAGTCACGATTAAACAACTAAACAGTGTTTATTTACACCCTTCTCTCTCTCTCTCTCTCTCTCTCTCTCTCTCTCTCTTTAAGGTTCCTTTGTGAAGCAGAGAGGACCTACTCCAGTGCACCACTCAGAAGACAGGAAAAATTTTCATGGCCTGATAAAGCACTCATTATCATATATCTATCGCAAAGCAATGACGCATTTGGAGGTATAATATATATATATATATATATATATATATATATATATATATATATATATATATATACATACACAGCATGTAAATCCAAGTGTAGAATCTCCCAGTTATCTCTAATGCTCTATGATAAAATGGTTAGCCCCATACCCTATCTGGATACCAGCTGGGTTACATGGTGGCCGGCAGGCTAGTAGTCCGCCACCATACCCATGCATAATGTGAGTTTGCTTATACACATTTTAACCTGAAAATGCATGAATATATCCAAATACACACACACTTAAAATAACCCATAACAAAAGAGACATAACAGCCGAAAAGTATACGAATAAAAATCTCGGAAAATAATACTTCACGAAAATTATGGTGAATAAGTCCAGAAAACCCAGAGAGAATACCCACAGCACAGTCAGATAAAAAGCCAGCCTCTCACACACATTGTCCTTTTAAAGGAAACCTCATGAAAGGTAGCGAAAGAGAGGGAGAGAAAAAAAGCCGGGTCCCCATAAAAACCGGAAAGTCTTTTCTTCCAAGAATAAAACAAAAGGCGTACAGGAATGAAAGACCTTCTGGGGGAATGTTTTAATATCTCATTTACATGAGGATTCAGCTTAACCAGGGATTAGAATGAAATGTCTGCCTTTTTACGAGCCGTGCTATTTTCGCATTTTACTCGCCACGATCATTTCGAAGGCCTGTCTCATCTGCACTCTGTTTTTCTCTCTTTTATTATCACGGGTTTATTGCTTTGGTAATTTACGTCTAAATATTAACTATTATTCATTCTTAAATTAATGATGGCGGTTGTTGTCCTTATTTCCTTTTAATATATTTACATAGCCTATTAATTTAGAGGTCAATCTTTTATCTCTCTCTCTCTCTCTCTCTCTCTCTCTCTCTCTCTCTCTACATATATATACTGTATATATATATTATATATATATATATATAATATATGCAATACATAGTTCATAGGTAAAGTGGCAAAGTGGTAAGTCACTGTCTATACAAGTTTG
>NC_090745.1:24243159-24265659 GCF_036898095.1 Palaemon carinicauda
TACCCATACTAGGTAGGTTTGCTACAAGCTACTAGACTGAAGCTTCCCACCATCACCAATCACCAGTGGCCAGTGTGGAGTTGAAAATGGCCAAACTCCCGACATGAATAAGGACATATCTGAGGCTTTGCCCTACTGTGAACTAGAAACAGCTGTATTTTTGGTTATTGTGTATATGTGTATACACATATATATATTATATATTTAAAGCAAGGTAACTAACCGACCAGGTGATGGCTAAACCTTCCCCAAGTCGTTATGGACGAAATGCTAAGCATAATCACCGTTGTTGGTATCCTTCTGTAATGAGAAGATCAAGTTAATCATCTCATTACAAAATCAATACACTTCCTCATATCTTTTTCGGCCTTTTTCCATCCGCAATAATTACAGCGTGGCCTGACCTTCAGTAATTCAAAGACTTCATGTTATTTATAAACGCACGCCAGAATTCACAAACTTAGGATATTCGTGGTTTGAGTTTTACCCGCCGAAGCAAATTCTAAATAGCTGAAAGCTCTGTCGTTTATTATATATTTTTTTTTTTATCAAATTTACATTTGGGATAAAAATGTATTTGTATTGTTGATACAACTGAGATGAGATAAGTCAGGGTTTTCTATATACTTCATATTAAATTAGGCAGGTTTTAACCAAGATGATATAGTTAGAAAATTAAATAAAAACAAAATGAAAGCGAAAAGTACACTGATTGAGATTATTATTATTATGCACATTTAATCTTGGTTCAACTAAATCTATATCAATTTAAACCTATTCACATAGCCATGTAACACTGATATAAATGAAAACCTATAAGCATTACACGTAATTAACACTTTCAAAAACTAATATTATAATAGACTAGTTTGTGGTATACTGCATATCTTTAACAGATATTACTGGCAATTGAATAAAACTAAGGAAGAAAATAAATTGTTAAATACATATGCAAAGAACATACTAAAAGTCCAAATGCCAAGGTGAAACCCTAAACAATGACCTCATTCTAAGATATTTGGTAAGTAATTGTAAAATTTCTTTTATCGGTTCTTATACTCCGCTGAACCTTTAGCTTATACTGACAGAAAATTTCAAATAATTTGAATAAAATAAAATTGTTAGAACTGCATATACATAAATTCTCCGATCGTGTCCGTTCAAGACAAGCACAATGGGTTTTGCATTGGATTATAGAATTTAAGTTATTTATAAAACCATCTTGCACAACTGCGTACCACAGCCATTCATACGGCACCTTTAAAATCCCTAATATTCCCCATCCGGGAAGTATTTTCCTACTTATGCGGTCATATTATTATTATCATTATTATTATTATTATTATTACTTGCTAAGCTACAACCTTAATTGGAAAAGCAAGATGTTATAAGCCCAAGGGCTCCAACAGGGAAAATAGCCCAGCGAGGAAAGGAAATAAGGAAATAAACAAACTGCAAGAGAAGTAATTAACAATTAAATAAAACAGTAACAATAAAATGAATTCACATATAAACTTATAAACTATAAAAACTTCAAAAAACAAGAGGAAAAGAAATAAGATAGAATAGTGCGCCCGGGTGTACTCTCAAGCAAGAGAACTCTAAACCAAGACAGTGGAAGGCCATGGTACAGAGGCTATGGCACTACCCAAGACTAGAGAACAAGAGTTTGATTTTGGAGTGTCCTTATCCTAGAAGAGTTTCTTACCATAGCTAGTCTCTTCTACCCTTACCAAGAGTAATGTAGCAACTGAATAAGTGAAGTGTAAGTTAAATATTTATATCAAAGTCAAAGAAGAACCTACAGAAAAGATTCTGAATATTCCTCCATAGTCATTGGCAATTGAGGGAGATCATCATAACCGCAAAGGATCCAAAGACATCAGCTCGTCTACTGAATACGTCCCCGACTTGCGTTTCGTTGCTTGAAAGTTCGAGACCAGCTCAAGCCCGATAGTTTACAGTAGTGTCCGAAACTTCTCCGTCCTTGTGAGCTCTGGATGAGTCATAAGTAGCCATTGCCTGGCCCTCCCTGGTCCTAGATTGGGTGGAGAGGTGGCTTGGGCGCCGATCATATATATATATATATATATGGACGGTCGCTAGTATATTGTTAGTCCCTTGTTTCTACCACTCGTGAGTGACCTTTAATTAATATTCAATGAAATTTAATAAATCTACGTGGCAAACAATTCGAGATATTGGGATAATCGATTAACTATTTACAGAAGCTAATCACCCGCATTCCGTGAACAATTACCAGCTGATCATCATACGGAAATCCAACTAAGAACTTTTTAAAAAAAATGTTACGTTTGTTTTCACAATTCCCTTTTCCCTTCAGTTCTCTCCCTCGACATTTGTTTGCTAATCGAAAACCAACACCGGTTGGCCAGGAAATGCTTCCCTCCTTCCGTCTAATTGGTTATTTACTAGGATAGGTTTGAGCCAATAGAAAACGACAGCTCACTGGATTAAAGGGGGAAATGCAGACAAATATGGCGAAGGAGGTTCGTAAAAAGGGTAGTCTTTTTGTCCCTAGTGAGGATTTCTAAGATGTTGACTTGTATACTTCTTTCTTAACTGCGTGAAGGAAAGGTGAAAGTGTATTTTAAACAACAACAACAACAACAATAATAATAATAATAATAATAATAATAATAATAATAATGGTACAGTTGGAGTCCATATAAAAATGTCAGTCCAGATGTCATCTCTCTTCTTAGATGCCTTTTATTTATATAAGATGTGAAGTTGCAAACCTATAACACTGGCTACTTCTCCACCAGAGAAGAGAGAGAGAGAGAGAGAGAGAGAGAGAGAGAGAGAGAGAGAGAGAGAGAGAGAGAGAGAGAGAGAGAGGTTGTACAAACGAGGAAGTTATTCATGTTCGTCTTATGGTAATGGTAATAGAGCTTCTCTGAAATTCATCTGCTTAAAATATTTCTGCATTTTCAGTACCAACTGATGGCAAAAGTATAAAACATATTGTCTTAAGACATACTGTAATGTTAGTATGAGTAAATACACAAATTTACATTTTTATACGTATACTAGTGAACAAGATCTCTCGTAATTGAAGGCTAAATATTCAGATAGATATGCACGCGCGCACACACGCACAGATTCAACCCTTCCCACCCTACCTCTTTCCTAGATACTCCCTCTCCCCTCTACCCGAGGGACGGGGAGCGACCGATCCGTTATACGTCTGGCAATGCCACCGAGCGTGACCGGAGAGAAGAGGCTATTATATAAGGGGGATGTGGTTAAAGTCGAGCAAGCAACATTCTTTTCTCGTCTACCCAAATGGAATACTCTAGTTATTCCTTTCACATTTATGACCCATTCCTCTTCCTTTTAAAACATCGTCTAAGGGAGAGAGAGAGAGAGAAAAAAAACTCACCCAATTTCCCAAGCGACCTAAGCTAACAAATCGCCCAAGCGAAAAACATCTCATTAATGTTATGGGAGATAACAGATCCCATTCTTCATCATCGTACATCTACACCCTTGGCCGAGACAGTTACCATTGTTCGCCGGAGAGGACAATATATCAGCCCCGAAAGACTTGCCTGACGTTTTAATATATTAAGGAGGTTAATTTTTCATGGCGGGATGTAAAAACATTGTTTTTTAAGTTCCGGGTTTTTTTTTTATATTATTTATTATGTTTTTCTGTAGGTCCAAAAACTGAAAACACGAAAATACTACAATTTCTCTAAACTCTGATTTGAAATACTTAATGAGTAAGGCTGGCGCAGTGACCTATATTCAGCCCGAATGTAATGGCCTCCGTAAAACTTAATAAAATTAATTGAAAACCATTTTATCCAAGGTAATGAAGCCAGAAAAAAATCAAATTATAATTCATTCAAATACACGAAGTATGTTTCCAATTTAAATTCTGTTGTATTGAGCTATATTTAAATTTGGGAGCGCAGAGTACTGAAATGAACCAAGGAATAAACAGCAGATATTTTTTCTTTTATCTATTAAACAATATTTCTTCCTAATAGAGTCTTCAATTTTTAAATACTGAATTAAGGAGGGCCATTCATGAACCCAAACTAATTTACTGTATAAATTACACATTACACAGTGATCACATATAAGCAACTAAAATAAAATGAACGCGAGTGAACAACACATAAAAACTATTAATTTCACAAAGAAAAAAATCAAATATCAAAGATGCCAAGTTACCAATAGTTACCTCCCGAAACCATTTCAACCCAATAGTAGTAACGTAGCTGTTTAAAGGCCGTTCATTAGTGGCAGATAGAAGGGACAGTTACAATGCCCTAAAGACTCATTATACAGTATATACAATATGATCATCGACTAAGGCCTCTGTCCACTCCGCCAAAGCTAGGACCAGGGAGAGCCAGGCAATAGCTGCTGTGTCTCAGCAGGTAGATCTATACTCCCCTATACACACAATCCTTAGCTCACAGGGATGGCTAGGTTGCAGACACTACAAGAAACTACCAAGTTTGAGCGGGACTCGAAACGACTCGAAAGGTAGAGACCTTTCCAATAGGCCACCACAACCAGCAAATGGATGAAATTATGCCACTGAGCCGACTGACCCGGGTTGTGGTGGCCGATGTGACAACGTCCCTGACTGGTGAACGCCAGACTGGGGTTCGAGTCCCGTTGAAAGTCGTTAGTTTCTTTGGTCGCTCCAATCTGACCATCTTTGTGAGCTAAGGATGAGGGGTTTGGGGGAGCTTATAGGTTTATCTGCAGAGTCACCAGCAGCCAATGCCTGGCCCTCCTTGGTCCAGGCTTGCGTGGAGAGGGAGTTTGGGCGCTGATCATATGTGTATATGGTCAGTCTCTTACGGCATTGCCCTGCTTAATAGGGTAATGTCACTGTCCCTTGCCTCTGCCATTCATGAGTGGTCTTTAAACCTTTAAACTATTATCTCTCTTACAACCAAGTCATATCATCAATTCGCTAAGCACTGGCCACCGCCTCTTGACAATCCGAGGAGACGCTATCTTCCTACTGGCCTTAACCATCAGCATTTATCTTCCGCCGCTGACGGAAGAAAAATGGTGATGGTATGTGTGTTCCCCGAATTAAATCATAAGGAGAAGAAAAACACACGCGACGGAATTACATTAGTTTGAAAAAATACCTTTTTGGACTAATTTGAATTGGAGATGGAGGCACGGCCAAGCGGAAAAGGGAAGAGAGAGAGAGAGAGAGAGAGAGAGAGAGAGAGAGAGAGAGAGAGAGAGAGAGAGAGATATGGAAATCAGAATTGACAAAAAGGTTTCGGTAGGCATAAAGAAGCTTTCAACCCCCTCCCCTTCTCCTGTTTCTTGCTAGTCGTGTCCTTTACATATAAAAGGTAAATTACCATAGAAAAGACAAAATACTTTTTGTGAAATGTACGATACCTCGATTTATTATCCATAGAAGCAGGCCAGCATGTACCAGCAAGCAAGTATGCAAACACACATACACGCATTATATATATATATATATATATATATATATATATATATAATATATATATATATATATATATATATATATATATAATATATATATAGATATATATATATTTATTTTTATATATACAAATATATATATATATATATATATATATATATATACATATATATATATATATATATATATATACACAATTATATATATGTATATATATGTGTGTATATATATTATGTACATATATATCTATGTATATATATGTATATATTTGTGTATATATATATATATATATATATATATATATATATATATATATATATATATATATATATACTGTATAACATAATAAATTGGCAAATACAAATGTACAAGCAATCTATAAGTGTTTCAATCTCCAACAACTACTCATAACTAAACACATTAAACACATTTGCGTAATGAACTTTCATATACACATAGGTGTAACCATTGCCTTTGTTAATCTGAATGATTTCACCATGGTGGAAAAATACAGGAGAACATTACTCTTTCGAATAATTTGATTATATTTCCTTAGGTATATCACACAATAAGAATACTAAGAAAACATTTTTTCCTTTTGTGTAATAAAGTTATCACACGGACTCCTAATAAAAGAGCTTTCATAAAAAGATAGATTTGTATACCGTTCAAATAAGGGAAATGTTGAGTTTTATTGCAAAGACAAACTTCACCCAAAAATTTCCTTCTTTTAATTATCTCTTGTTTTTACCAACAACGACAGCAAATACATAAAAAAAAAACACGTAAGCAAACTGCAAGTCTTCTTGTGAACTCAAAGAATAAAAAGGAAAACATTTGCTTTTCACTATGAATATACGCTTACATCAGCATATTGCATTTTATGTCAATAAAGAATTGCCGGTTTCATTCAAGATTAGTTCATATGCGAATTAGGGGTTGGTTTATACGATCATCCTGCAAGTGTATTCAAATTTCCTTTCCGGTTTCTTTTGCCCAAAATACAGAAATTCAAAATACAGAAGTCTAAAACGCCTTCGAATACGGGCAAACCAATTTCTTGTTGTTAAACATATCATTCTGTTGTTTATATTTAATAAATAATTTCTGTTCGTCTCGACACACACGTGTTTTAAGAGACAAAATTTACTTTATATAAAGTTGTCCCATGCAGCGTCAACGCTATTTTTCTATGGCTGTTGACAGTGTGCGTGTAACATAATACTCTTTTCTAGTAAAGGTCCTAAAATATAACTATAAATAAAAAAATGAAATGGACACAGGCAGGACATATGGTGAGAATGAGACATAATAGACGAAATTTAAAATTAGCAAAATGGGTCCATAGAGATTGCAAAAGAAGCAGAAGGAAGAAAAGACTATGAATTGACGAACTAAGAAAGTTTGCGGTTATAGACTGGCATTGAAAGGCCATAACCAGACACGAGTGGAAGGACATGCCTGTGGCCTTTGTCCTGCAGAGGATTAGTTACGACTGATGATGATGATAATGAAAATAATATGAAAAAGGAGTAAGACTACGACGGAAGTGGCACCTCTGCTTCTTGAAGGAAGGAAGGCTATAGGAGTCAGTAGGAAAATTCTAAAATATGAAACAGTCATCGAACCCTGTGGCCCTAGATAAACGCACTGGCTTCAGAGAGGTCATTCAGTTCAAAGGTGCAACAAAATTAGAATTACATTATGAAGAGGTTGGACAGCAAAATGGGAAAACGAAGCAAGAATGAAGGATATTATACCGCTGCCAAGGCCAATAGAGACGTTGCTAAGACCCTTTAGTAATGCCCACAGTGCTCCACTGAAACGATTTGTGTTGAGCAATATTGCAAGTGGAAAAATAAGAAAACATAAAGGCATATTGTTGAATACTTTATTTAAAAATATAAACAAGAAAAATTAGAAATAACAATGGAAACTGGAAGAAACAATAAATAACATAAACAAGTCATATGAAATCTAATAGTAAAAACTAAACTTAAATAAATAGTTACAAAATGGGAATAAACAGAACAATTACAAAGAAAATGAAAAAGAATGACTATACACAAAGCTTACGATAAAAGTACGTAAACCATTTCCGAGAAAGAGCATAGACAAACAAAGCCAATAGCTGCTTTCCGTTGTACAAAGAGTCACATATTCTAAATGGAAATATAACGTCCATTTTTCCTTTAATACAAACCAAGGATGTTTGCTGATCTTTTAAAAGTTCATCTTCAGATGTTTATAGATCTTTAAGAACACACAAAAAAAAAAAAAAAAAAAAAACTAAAGCAAACGCGCATTGAACAAAGGATGGGAATATTTCTACGACTATTCCTTTCAATGTACACAAAAATACATCTGAATATTTCTATGGCTGTATTCCCTTTTGTGTACACAAAATTCGTATATAAATGAATATACACCAAAGTTTACAAGGTTGGCACCTGGTTGGAAATTCCACATAAAAATACAAACAATTTGCTAAATCTGCGACAGGTGCATATTGCTAGACAAGGGTTTTACGCGAAAATGAGTCTTAGGGAAGGATGTGTTATGTGTCCGTAGCAGTTCAAAATCTTTATGGATAGAATGAACGAAGAGTCGAAGGAAAGACATTAGATGCAGGGGCAAAGAAAATATGGAAATAAACGAGGAATGACTGATGCTTACAGATGATCCTATAATAATTGGGAACGGTGATGAAAAACCACAGAAACAAATGAAAGACTCTGAAAGTTTTGTTAGGGCTAAATAGAAAGGAATAAGAAAGATTATATTAACCAATATGCCTTGTAGAATTAGAGAAACCAGAAAGATAGCAGTGAGTAATCAAATGCATGTTAAGGTAAGAGTGTATGAAGAAATGGTTAACCCAGTTCACCTTTATAGAAGTATAGTTTGGACACGAGGCGAATTAAACAAAAAAGTTTGAAGATGTTGAGCTGAGTACATGCGATATTATTATTATTATTATTATTATTATTATTATTATTATTATTATTATTACTAGCCAAGCCACAACCTTAGTTGCAAAAGCAAGTTGTTATTAGCCCAAGGGCTCCAATAAGGAAAAAATAGCCCAGTGAGGAAAAGAAATAAGGAAATAAATAAATGATGAGAACAAATTAACAATAAATCATTCTAAAAACAGTAACAACGTCAAAATAGATAGGTCATATAGTCATATATAAACTAGTAACGTCAAAACAGATACGTCATATATAACTATCAAAAGACTCATGTCAGATTGGTCAAGGTAAAAACATTTGCTGCAACTTTGAACTTTTGAAGTTCTACTGATTCAACTACCCGATTAGGAAGATCATTCCACAACTTGGTCACAGCTGAAATAAAACTTCTAGAATACTGAGTAGTATTAAGCCTCACGATGGAGAAGGCCTGGCTATTAGAATTAACTGCCTGCCTAGTATTACGAACAGGATAGAATTGTCCAGGGAGATCTGAATGTAAAGGATGGTCAGAGTTAAAAAGGAATTAACACATTGCAAAGGATGGGTGTTCTTTCCATGAAACACAAGAATGATTGTTGTGTAAATATGATTGGAAAGTGTACCCGTGTTAAGGGGAAAGGGTAGAAGCACTGCTAAGCTTTCATGTGGAGGTTTGATGTGCGGTTCAGTAGTTAAAAGTATACATATAATATGATGTATATGTTATAAACTAAGATTGTAAATGTGTATTTCATAATAAAAGATGGAAAAAAAAATAATGTGACTGCTGTGTTATTTCTCTTCTGTAGCCACATGGTAGGATGTGAAAGGATTGTTCCGCAGCATTCCTATTTTCGATGAAATATACATCGTCACATAATGTGATCGTTTAAGAATCAAATCAAACATAAATCTTCTGTAAATACCACAGATTAAAACATATCCAACCATTCTACCAAATATTAATTTCAATTCTGACATTTAACAGCAAACGAAAATATAGAATAGTTATAAATTACATTCTAGCATAAAAAGGGTATTCAACCACACATGCGCTCAGATTCAACTGACAGAAATGACGAGGATAAAGAAATAAAGAATGAGCTAACAAGGACTTATTATTTATTTTTAGAATTTCAGTCTCGCTAACTCTTATGATGAAATTGCTGTGTAGCGATTCAATTAGCTTACAAGATACAATAATGTCAAAATATCTTCAGGAGTCTGGGGAGTTACCACACAAGGTTTACGTTGCAATCAACTTCTAAATATTTATAGGAGAGAGAGAGAGAGAGAGAGAGAGAGAGAGAGAGAGAGAACAGCTATCAAAACCTGCACATAATTCAAAGTCAAGATTCGTTCTACATAATGAAGTTCACTCTTGAAGAAGAAAGATATTTGCACTGTATTAGAGTACAATCTAAATTAGAGAAATCTATTATACCCTAATTTTTGACTTCATTATGCCACACCATTACAAATCAGTCAAAATTAAAAATATCAGCAGATATATTTCACACGGAAATATTTCTCCCAAAATAAAATTTAAAAATTCCAGGTGTTGAACAATCTAAATACATGATTACTCTTCCAGTAATTGGCCAAAGAACCGTCTTGAACTTTTAGATTTAATATGATACGCCCAAACAAGAGAGAGAGAGAGAGAGAGAGAGAGAGAGAGAGAGAGAATATCACTATCTCATGCTAAGTGTGATGCGAAGGTGTGAACATGTACCGTCTCCTTTCCACTTATCACACTTAGAGTACGATCGATAAGTGCAATTCGTTTTCGGTAGTGAATGTGCAAACAAGTACATGTCTACGTATGTGTGTGCCACACGTACGTATGTATGTGTACGTGCTCGAGAGTACGCACCATAAAGGTGCGCGAGAAACCAAAAATGGAGTCATGGTTTTTGCAGGTCATGATATGTAAAATGGAGACTTTATGAAAGATACTTATGTAAATTTTCCATAATTTACTGGAGAGAGAGAGAGAGAGAGAGAGAGAGAGAGAGAGAGAGAGACCTTCAACCTAATATAAAAAGATCCATTACAAAAGAGGGTGTGAAAAAGCCAGACTTTCAAATCAGGTGTAAGAAGATTATGATGAACATTATAGGAACCTTATTATGCACACGACTAAACGCAGGATTTTGGAATTATGTTTTCCTTCAAATTTTAATCAAGCCTTCTCCTACTAGACTTCAATAAGCGTAAACATTTACCTGTGTCAAATATGTATATATTAGAAACGCGTGTGTGAAACAAATTTTAAAATAAGAAGGAAATATAGTTTCGGGTGAATAGATGATAAAACATGTGAATGAAGCTTAAGGTGTTGACTTCAGATGTTTTCATCCATTTATTAATATCGTAACTTTCTCAGATTCCCTCCAAGTAATTTTTCGGAAGTGAAAACCTATTACATTAGCACTGCAACTCTCCACTGCTTTAATAGATAAATGAATAAATCCAATGGATGAATGAATTAATAAGAACAAAAATTTCCTTATGTCTACAGTAGATTCAAGTGGATTTATCTCTAGCCCATGTGATAGAATTTTGACATTTTGGCCTAAAATTAGTGTTTACTACCAAAAAGTAAGATTACTTTCCTTTCCATCTATGAAAAAAGGCCCATTCTAAAACAAATGAAAAATTCCTATGAATGAGCTTATCTTCTATGAATGCAACTTCTGTGCCATCCTTATCAAAATACATTCCTCCAATTGGCTTTTTCATCCTGTATGGTTTGAAAACTGTATGGTAATTGTTCTCCTCATAAAAAGGAAAGATTTACAGTACTACGTATTCTACATAATTATTTTTCTTCGTTGCCTGAAATTATGACTACCCCTAATAACTACCTTGTATAAAGTAACACTACTCAATTCATCAAATACTCTATTCGAGCAATAGGCTCTTGGGCTTATCCTCCAACGACACTTTATAGTTTCTAAAAGGAAATTTATTAAAACGAGATGATATTCTATTCTAAAAATTAGAACAATTATTACAAAATGGAATATTGCTTTTTTTTTGCGCGTGTCTATTTCTTCATTTTCAAACTAATGTAAGAAGATAACGAAGACTTTAAATAAATGTCTCCAGCACGTGAGTTACAAATAAAAAACAGAAAAATACTTGAAGAAAGGTAATTGAAAGTCATGCCAACAATTTCATTGATTTCTAAAGTCAGTCTTTTTAGAACACCGCACAGTCATCGCAAGGGCTTCCCTCTCCCTTTTCTAAAATATCCTAAAATAACCTTAGCAACGTCTATCGGCAGTTCGACCCATTAATTTGCCTTCGACAGCCGATGAGACTTCAAAAGGATTATCTATAATCTTTACTCCCTGACAGTAAACACGAAAGACCAATTTCCCTTTTATCAAAGCCGGAGTTTACACGATTCGGTTGGAAGTTTTGACGATTCGTCGTAATGATCCGGACAATCAAAAGAAGTTTCATTTCACGCTGTTGCCGAAGTTTCTCCCGAAAGAGGATTATTATCCTGATTGGATCAGCCGATTCAACTTGACCTCAATAAAAAAAAAACATTCTCTCTCTCTCTCTCTCTCTCTCTCTCTCTCTCTCTCTCTCGTAATTTTGTCTTAGCCTATTGGAAATATAACGGCCATTCAGGGAAGATTATATAAAATCTCATTAGATTTTGCGAACTGACTTCAGATTCTACGTATCATGGCGGACGATATCAAGTAAGAATTCTTTAGCTGAACATGTACATAAAGATACCTCTATATATATGATATATTTTGCCTTCGTGAAAAACGCTCATTCACACACACACACAATATGTATTATATATATATATATATATATATATAAGCATATAGACACATATTTCAACATAAAGCAGCTCCCCGTGACAAGGAGTGTCTCTAAAGAAAAATCTAGAAACTGGTCACTGCTACCTTCATACTCCAACGCATGAATAGATGATGAACCCCATGTGCAAAAAACTTCCAAAGGCATCAACAGCGAGGCAATCGCCAATAACCGAATGCATATACATCGTGTATTTCGTTTCATTTGCTTTCTGAAAATATCGAGGCATTTATTATCTAATTCTACTGCCACCCCCATCCATCCACCTCACCCCTCTTCACAAAACACTCAAATCGTACTTTTTATCGTCCTCCCTTCTTTCCAGACGATCTAACCATCACAAAATCTTTAGATGCAGCCTATTCATTTATTCTAGTATTTAAACACTACTGCATACATTCATATTCAATACCCTTTCAATTTTCATGCAATACGTAGTATGCAATCGGTTCATCTCAACAAATTCACCTTTTATCCATTCACAAGCGCTCAACACCAATACGGTACTTTCGAGAAGGGGATGTGGCACAACTTAAATTCCCAGCTTTGGTTAGAGTTGGAGTCTTTTCCCAACATTTAGCAAATACCCTACTATCTTTCTTGCCACTGAGCATCTAATAAATTGTATTATTATTATTATTATTATTATTATTATTATTATTATTATCATTAATAACTAACCTACAACACTAGTTGGAAAAGCAAAATGCTATAAACCTAAGGTCTCCAACAAGGAAAAATAGCCCAGTGAATAAGGAAATATGGAAATAAATAAACACAAGTAACGAACAACCAAAATAAAACAATAATTCTGGTTTACGTTTTCCAGCATAGTGTAATCTTAATCAGGGTAACATCTGTCCTGTATACCTCTTTCTAGATTCGAGACGCAAGGCCTTCCTAAACTGGATTCTTGAGAATTATGAATTTGGACTATATAAGTCTGGGGCCTGTGAGGCCATTCAGCGCTTAAGTGAAACCTTGGTAAACCCTGCAAATAAATCATGAAGTAATGGTTAAGACAGGGTATGGGAAGGTAGTTAAAATAGATGGATATAAATCAAATGCACATTCAATACATTCAATACTAAAGTATATAAAAACTAATTCATTCTAATCACGACTAATTTCCTCATTTCACGATTTTACAATAATATTAACTTCCCTATTTCTGACTAATCGAATTACCTATATAAACGTGTATGGATGGATGGATATATACTGTATATATATATATATATATATATATATATATAGTATATATATATATATATATATATATATACTATATATACAGTATATATTATATAATATATATATATATATATATATATATATATATATATATATATATATACTATATATATATATATATATATACACAGTATATATATATATATATATATATATATATATATATATATATATATATATATATATATATATATATATATATATACATATAAATTAACTTTCAAATTAACACAAATTAAGACTCCATCGAAGAGGGGGAATGATTGAAAACACAATAACCCTAATGTGCAAACTCGAGAGAGAGAGAGAGAGAGAGAGAGAGAGAGGAGAGAGAGAGAGAGAGAGAGAGAGAGAGAGAGAGAGAGAGAGAGAGAGAGAGAGGTTGAGGTTAGCGGCGGCAAAACCAAAGGGAATTAACGATCGTGGGTGTCATGCGAGGTGCTTGTTCCATTACCCGTGCCACGCCGTCTGCAAAGCCTTCAAACCCACAACCTCATTTTCGGACAAAGGCATAAATATCATCTGGTAACAGGAACCTTCATTCTAGCGTTAGCCAAACACACAGCCCGGTAAATTACACTGACAGCTACTACTGAACTCATTTGCTAAATTACTAAGCGTATAAGTGGTTCAATAGTAGACTTTTTTTTTAATTTCATTTAAGGAAAGAAGTTGGTCCTTTCTAACAATAAATTTTGATAATGGACAATAAATGTATATAAACATGATCTTCAAATTACTTAAGAATAAGAAAATAAACTGGTGCACGACAAAATCTGTTAAAAAGCATTTTAATAACATATTGTAACATACACAGTGATCTTAAAAGTCTGCAAGAACACGAAAAATCAAAGTTATCACTTGATAAATTTTCTACCATTGAAAGCCTAACATATACAAATAGGGTGTTCTTAAAATTGCCTAACAATAAGAAACACAAATAGATATTGAATTGCCTTTAAATTTTACACGTACAAAAAGTTTACATGAAAGAGTCCATCTTAAAAAATTGTTCAAAGGTTCATATCAATAAGTATACTTGAAATGAGAGAGAGAGAGAGAGAGAGAGAGAGAGAGAGAGAGAGAGAGAGAGGTTAGTTAAGCTAACTATTCTATCTTATTTCTTTTCCTCTTGTTTTTCAAAGTTTTTACAATCTATATATTATAATGTTACTGTTCTTAAAATATTTTAATTTAAATGTTAATTACTTCTCTTGTAGTTTCCTTAATTCTTTTCCTCCTCGGGCATATAGCATCCTGCTTTTCCAACTAGGGTTGTAGATTAACAAGTAATGATGATAATATTAATTAGATATTGTGCTCAGTTCTACCATTAGCGAAAAAAAAACTAAATTTTAATTTAACTTTCATTATGCCTCCTTAATGATACCATTTTTTTTAGCAGCAGTGTAAACAGGCAATAAATCACCCATCTCAACAATTGAGGCGGGGAAAGGCAAGCCTGGTGATTAATTTGAATTCCTTTTTCGATTCTATAACTCTACACTTTTTTTTTTATCTGAATTCTACTTCTATAATCATATTTTTCTAGCTCTTATTAAGTTTATAACTATAGGTAAGGTGACAGTAAAAACTCATAAATTACATTACAAATCCACGGTAATGATATCGTCTCAGTACAAAGACACCTCTCTTAATTTACTGTTATCTTCAACCTACTTAGGCTTGTGAATTTCTCAACATCCATTAGAATTTTACATTATATCCATCCCTAACAAATTTCGAACAAATAATGAGCTATATTTCATATCCGCTGTAATCTTATCTCTGTTAATCTGCATCTCCCCTTAAACTTACTACTGCTTTCAATAGCTATTCGAGTTTCACTCCCTTCATATACTTACTTACTGCTTCATAATAAATTTTATCTACATTAAATTTTAGCATCTATAACCATCTTGCTCTTTTTAAATAATCAGAAAATACAATACAAAACCACAGTCATAACATAGCTTCAGTACAACTGCACCTAACCTCCATTAAATCAAGTACCCTCATGGCCTGTCAAGCCTTTGCCAGGAATCCATCACAAAATACTGAGAATTCGGAACCTCGTTCGACCAGGACCGATCAATTTCCAGATGTCTAGTCATTCGCAAGACACATTGACGCCAAAACTGTCGAGAGAGAGAGAGAGAGAGAGAGAGAGAGAGAGAGAGAGAGAGAGAGAGAGAGAGAGAGAGAGAGAGAGAGTTAATAAACCCTCAATAGATATTTATGCCATTACTATTAATTCCTTACCAATGTCAATACAATCCTGCCAACGAAGATATAATTAAATTAGAAACTGACTAATTATTCTTACATTTATTTTTCATTCCAAGGGGTTCACAACCCAAAACAAAGCAGGATCATTATTACTGTTATTACTTGCTAAGCTATAACCCTAGTTGGAAAAGTAGGACGCTATAAGCCCAGGGGCTTCAACAGGGAAAATAGCCCAGTGAGGAAAGGAAACATGGAAAAATAAAATATTTTAGGAGTAACATTAAAATAGATATCCCCATATAAATTATAAAAACTTTAACTAGCGGGAGAGTAATAAGATAGAACAGCGTTCCCCAGTGTACCCTCAAGCAAGAGACCTCTACCCCAAAACAGTGGAAGACCATGATATAGAGGCAATGGCACTACCCAAGACTAGAGAACAATGATTTGATTTCTCAATGGCATTCTCCTAGAAGAGCTAAATAAAGGAATCTAAAGTGAACACCAAAATCAACATTGGTTCATAATAAAACAATTGAAGTTCGACAAGCGAAGCATGACATTAAAAAGCTCACGTATTTGAATTTCACAAGGCATATATACATCCAAACTTGAAATTTCTTAATAATAAATGTAACAACCTCCATTTTATAAAGCATATATGTATCGAAACATGAATTACATTTCGTATGTAAGCATTTGTAGTCGAATTTTATGAAGTATAAAGTGAAAAACCTGCATCTCATTAAACATAAATGTAAGAAAATGTTGACTTCATGAATCATACAGGTAACAAAATATAAAAATTGTAGCTGGAGTAACAAGATCAAATACAATCATTTAACAAGAGATACTTAAATATCATATGAAATTTAGAGCTTGAGAAAACCCCGAAAAATTCAACCCGAAGAGATTTGGATAATTCTCTCCAAATGACTGAAAACTTGGAAAATTAATGACCATCTAAGCGCATGTCTAATGAGGTCGAACACACCATTAATCAGCGTGAAGGTAAGCGGTTAATTGTAACCTGAACTCTTAAGGCAATGCATTATATAAAAATTACACTTATAAGCAAAATACATTCGGATCCAGTTTGTCCAACTTGATGTATTTCGGGTGTTCGATGAAACCACGTAGAAACAGACTTCCTGACGCCACTTCTACCCACAAAGGTCACATATCCCCCATACCCCCTCCCCTCAACCCCACCTTCTTCTCACCCTTTCGAACTAAGACAGCACCCCCGCCCCCACCCCCCCAATTCCCGCCCAAGGAACCCCATGACCGATGACCTGGCGGGGCGCAAAACTTCAAAGTGATTGATTCTGACACACTCGAAGTCTAATCACGCAATTCCGTTACAGACGCGCAGACACGCAAGCAGACATACTGACACATAGAAAGCGGAACTTCAATCGACATGCAAACGTCAAAGGCATGCAAGCAGAGACGGGAGAAAAAAAAAATGCCTTCACATGCAATAAAGTAGTCACCAATGCTGCATAATCAAGCATTTCCATCGAGCCAAGGTAACTGTCCAAGCAATTCCTTCACCCATCCTGTGCATGGGGGAATTTATGGAGCTCAATTGGCACCTCGGATAGTCGTTTGAATATTTTAAAACGATAAGGAAGATAACTTTCTTTGAAGCAATATAATTTCTGCTGTATTTCACTCAAGGAACAATAAAAATTGAATGACAGATACAATTTTTTTTTTCAATTTAGAAAAAACTAAATAAAACAGATATAGTGTATTTTTCCATAAAGTAATAAAAAAAATCTGCATCTAACTTGCTAAAATGAAATAAAATATGTACAGTATACACGTAATAAAAAAAAAAAAAAAACTTGACAATATATCAAAACATAACGTTATTTCATCTATGAACGAAGATTTTACAAGCATATAGGATCTGAAGAAAATCAGAAATACACTAATCAATAATAATTTTAAATATAAAGCAAATGAACTAAGATTCAAAATCATGTTATGACAAAATAAAATGCCCAGACCGGTAAGTAAAACAACTTAAACCATCTACAAGGTTAATGGAATCTCAAAAAGAGGTTAAAATTTGCAATGTTCCTCTTAAAATAAAACATGAAATTTGGAACAATATCAATCGCACCTAATGGAAAAGTGAACAAAAAAACAAAGCAATATAAAAAAGAAAAAATTTCACACAAACTGGTAACTAAATTATAACATAAATAATGGACCTGCTGATTCAGTCTGCATTCAAAGAGAATATTAAAGAGGTAACCAATCCATCAATTGGGCGAAGACAGCCAAACTTGCCACCTTCCAATACCTCCAATTGCCCTTCCAAACTACTCTCCCCCAAAACAAAAACCTTGACCACCTCCTTTCATCCCAGACCCCCACCCCAACCAAGGACTACTGTGGTCAATAGTATATCTAAAAGGTTCTTTATATATCACCATAATCCCATTTATAAGTCTTTGTGCCTTCAGCGCAGAGGGGGAGATCAAAGCCTTGGACATTAGTGCTGGCAAATTTAATCACTATTCAGGTCACAGCGAATGCAATACTCAGATAAGCATTTTCTAAAGTCGAGTAAGATCGAACATGTCATGTACAGTTAGAATCAAAAGAACGCCGACACTCGGGGGAAATTTTTCGTCAGATGTCTCTATTGTTCCCATGACAAAACAGACAAGGTGTTGCTCTTCTTACTACTTTTACGAAATGGGCGGAGCCTTCTACAACCTTAGCAAACCAAAGACAGTAAAGGGCTGTCTTTGCTAGCAAAAGCATACAAAAGTTACAAATCGAGTTGCCATATTTCAATTCTTTATCATCATTAGACGTCTCAAATATCCACTGCAGATACAAAACACACACACATTATATATATATATATATATATATATATATATATATATATATATATATATATATACACATATACATTTATATATACATATATATATATATATATATATATATATATATATATATATATATATATATATAATGTGCGTCTGTGTGTGTAAGACCAACTTTCGTGCCAGTTGCTCTGACCAGGGTTCGATTCCCCTGCCAGCCCGAAGGTATTATCTCTTGAGTTGATTCCCCACCTTGGCTCTCGGATCCCGAGGTATAGAGAATCCAGATATTAAGGGAGTGTAATTTGTGGCTTATATAAATATGAAAAACACGTCTAAATGTGCAAAATTTATCATATATATATATATATATATATACAGTATATATATATATATATATATATATATATATATATATATATATATATATGTGTATACTGTATATACAGTATATGATGTGTGTGTATGCGTAGACATCACAAAAGCTAACACGTGATAGGAATAACAAGTATTATAGCCAAGAAAGGAAAATGAAAACAAACTCAGTTCTCCTTTTGTGACTATAATAAATAAATAAATAAATAAATAAATATATACATATATACATATATATATATATATATATATATATATATATATATATATATATATATATATACACATATACACACACACACATATATATATATATATATATATAACTTGAAGAAAATAGCAGACAACTTGAGAGCTAAGAAATAAGTGGTCTTTATAAAAAACGGAGGAAAAATAGCATTTGGGTATACACCACCATAAGCATCAATATCCATGAAGTGTGTCTTAATTCCATAGGACTTAAATGCTAAACTAATTAGTTTAGTCACAGAAAAACAGGAATGAGGAAGATCTATTTTCTCAATACTCTACTTACTGTCTGTTATGGTTAGCTATATCAAAACGTAATAATTCAAAATCCCCTTTAATGTTTTATTCCCCCTTAAATTAATTTATCATAGAAATTAGCAAAATAGTAACAGGTAAGAAAATAATACCCAGCAAAGACACACACACATTATATATATATATATATATATATATATATATATATATATATATATATATATATATATATATACACATACATACATACACACGTGTGTGCGCGTGTGAAGGTACCCCGTTCCTACTCTTCTCGTAAGCTAACTTTCGTTTTGACGTCCCGATTGTGTATCAATCTTTTGGGGGTCCTGATGAAGGGAAACAAACTGTTTCCTCAGAGTATTCGTTCGACCAGTTCGGCGTCAATGACCTTAGATGTCAGGATGCCAGAAAACTTTCAATCAATCAATCAATCCTCTCCTCCATTGCGCTTCTTAGTCAAATTTATCTTGACGAACATCTTGAAGGCGCTTCATGACGACGGAACCAAATTGAACTAATAGTCCCTTTGCAATTAAAGTATCCTTTTTATAATGACCGTAAGAGGTCTCGAGTCTCAAATTGCCTCTCATGATGATGATGATTTAGATTGACCCGCCTATATACAAGGCGGACCACGGGCCCTTGTGTTGGCAGCCCGTAAGGGGAACGGAGCGTTGGTTGTATCTTTTAAAAGCTGTTACTTGTGTTGGATGGCAGGAACACTGATGACAGACAGATGATGATGAGTCCGACACAAAATGAGGACCGAAGCTGGAGCCCGAAGTTCAAATCCGGGGCGCAGTAAACCAAAAATCTCCGATCCCAAACCCGTTCCTTCGTCGGTCCTAGATAATTATTTTTCTTATAAGCATGTGCTAACAGGAAGACGTCTAATTGGAGTGTCTCTCCTTAGAAGTTCTTCCTTTTAGAGGAAAAAAAAATACTTCAGATTGAAGAATTTTAGCTTTCTCTGGTCCCTCAATATTCTCTACTTCTGTGCAGTTTCCGCCTTATTCTGCACAATCTTTATTTCTGGATATTCAACATTATGAACTTTACTTTCTCATTTCAAATCCGCACAATCGTGAAGTGATCAACAAATAATAACTAGTTCTTCTTTTCGGATTCTTTATTTCTTCTCTCCCGTTCTCCTTCCTGTCTCCCTCTTCTTCCTGTATTTTCTGTCCGAATCCTTTCAAATAAATCTATTATTAGTCTTGAAGATTCTTTATTAGCTTTTCATAACTGCCTTCCTGATTCCACTTGTTGATTCCTTTCAGATGATGCATTTTGGTTTTCTTCCAAAGTCGCAGATTCAATAATTCTCTTAACTTTCACCAAAGCATTTTCTGCATAATCCAAATCGTGTTTCTCTTTTTCATGGCCTCAGAGGAAAGTCGGTGATAAAATCTTGCAAATTTGGGTTGATCAATAAAACGATTAAAACCATCTTTTTACTATTTCTAACAAACCTGCTCAAGACGAATGACAATTTGAATCCGATTTGGAAATGCACCGGTATTCCATATTTCTCCTAACAGAGAGACCAAGAATCTTTTGGAGCTCTGATAGGAAAGTATTCAACTTTCCTGTTGATGAAGAAAAACAAATTGGAGTCGAACAACGAATTGGGAGAATTTTGAAGACTATTTCCCATTTGGTCCTTCAATATTCTCTACTTCTGTGCAGTTTCCGACTTATTCTGCACAATCTTTATTTTTGGATCTTCAACATTATGGGCTATACTTATTCATTTCAAATTCGTACAATCGTAAACTGATCAACAAAAAATAATTAGTTCTCCTTTTCGGATAATCTATTTCTTCTCTCCCGTTCTCCTTCCTGTCTCCCTCTTCTTCCTGTATTTTCTGTCCGAATCCTTTCAAATAAATCAGTTATTAGTCTTCAAGATTCTTGTTTTGCTTTTAACGATTGCCTTCCTCATTCCACTTATCATTGATCTCTTTCGTCTTAGAAGAAAGAAGTCTTCACAACAAGAATCTTGAAGACTTCTTCTTCCTCATGGAGAGAAAGAAGAAGTCTTCAAAATTCTTGTTTTGCTTTTCATGAATGCCTTCCTGATTCTACTTGTCTTGATTCCTTTCTTCTTAGAAGAAAGAAGTCCTACAAACAAGAATATTGAAGACTTCTCCTTTCTCTCCATGAGGAAGAAAAAGACTTCAGAACAAGAATCTTGAAGACTTCTTCTTCCTCATGGAGAGAACGAAGAAGTCTTCAAGATTCTTGTTTTGCTTTTCATGACTGCCTTCCTGATTCCACTTGTCGTTGATCCCTTTTCTTCTTAGAAGAAAGAAGTCTTAAAAACAAGAATCTTGAAGACTTCTTCTTCCTCATGGAGAGAAAGAAGAGTTCTTCAAGATTCTTGTTTTGCTTTTCATGACTGCCTTCCTGATTCCACTTGTCGTTGATTCCATTATTCTTAGAAGAAAGAAGTCTTGAAAACAAGAATCTTGAAGACTTCTTCTTTATCTCCATGAGGAAGAAAAAGACTTTAAAACAAGAATCTTGAAGACTTCTTCTTCCTCATGGAGAGAGAGAAGAAGTCTTCGAGATTCTTGTTTTGCTTTTCATGACTACATTCCTGATTCCACCCTTCATGTTTTTTTAAAAATAAGCTAGATACAGAAACTCTCTATTGTTGGCTGGGAGGGGCTGCCCCCTTCCTGCTAGCCCGAAGGGCCTCCCCCTTCCCGCTGGCAGGGCGGGGCTCCCCCCTTCCCGCTGGCAGGGCGGGGCTCCCCCCTTCCCGCTGGCAGGGCGGGCCTCCCCCCTTCCCGCTGGCAGGGCGGGGCTCCCCCCCCTTCCCGCTGGCAGGGCGGGGCTCCCCCCCCTTCCCGCTGGCAGGGCGGGGCTCCACCCTTCCCGCTGGCAGGGCGGGGCTCCACCCTTCCCGCTGGCAGGGCGGGGCTCCCTCCTTGCCAGCGGGGCTCCCCCCTTCCCGCTGGCAGGGCAGGGCTCCCTCCTT
>NC_090745.1:24270659-24273159 GCF_036898095.1 Palaemon carinicauda
TGAATTAAAAGCTCAAGATAGAGACGACTGGCGAAATCTAATCGAGGCCCTTTGTGTTAATAGGCGTAAGAGATGGTGATGATGATGATGATGATGATATACAATGTGATCTAAAAACTGCAAAACACCACGAAAAAATTCTTTGATAAATTTTATACCGTTGAAATTTTAATAACATATACAAACAATGTGCACTTTAAATTGCTTAAGAATAAGAAACACGAACCTTTACTCTCATTAGAATATATATTAAATGGCCTTTTAATTTTCCTCGTAAAAAGTATACATAAGCCGGGAAATCTCTCCTACATAGTAAAAAGAAACTCTCCCTCTCTTTATATATATATATATCTATCCATCTATCTATCTATCTATCTATCTATATATATATATATATATATATATATAAATATATAAGTATATACAAATATATATATACATATATATATATATATATATATATATTCCAGTAAGATCATCCGCCAGGCCTCAGGAGTAAAAGATTTTCTACTTTAGTAACAAACCCTTATTGAGAACAAAACCCTCAGAAGAATATTGGGAGTTAAAAGGCAGGGCAGGATTACATATGAAACTATAAGAGATTATTCGAGTGCCACATGCGGATCAGATCATGGTGAGGGGTAAATGGAGATGGTTTGGGCATGCTCTTCGCAATACCCAAGGAAAATTAATTCACCAAACGTTTAACGGGGCTCCAAAAGGCACTAGAAGAGTTGGAAGACCTAGGACTACAAGGCTGAGGACTATGAAGCGGGAAGTACGAGATGAGGAATACAGAAGTATTGATTTACAAGCTAAAGATAGAGGCGACTGGCTTCAAAAGCCGTAGATGATGATGATGATGATGATGATTTATATATATAATTTCTTCCCTGACACGCTTAGCTTTACTCGTCCCACGGGTAGGGAGGAGAGTGATTAGTCATTGCTGATGAGAGGGAGTGTTTGCGCGTGTGTGCATATCTATCTAAAAATTTATCTATCCTTTTTGACGGGTCGTGTATACTATTCTTAAAGTAATTAGGACAGGAAAATCCAAACACTCGTACGAAATAGAACACTAAACACGGCCTTGGAATAGAAAAATGATAATAAAACCCACATACGAAACTCATTTATATGAAAACATACAGAAAGTGATCTTATAGTCGAATAAAAAAATAACCAAGATGAACTTCGCGTAATGGAAACCCGTCAGTCGTATTATTACTTGCACTTTCCGGCAGAATAAAAATCCTTCCTTCCAGCATTTGAATTCGCAATCGTGATTCCAAACGCGGATTTAAATCCTGGGACCTGTCCCACCCCCCTGACACTACCCCCTATTTCAATCCCCCGGGGCCAAGATGAAAAAATTACAGAAACGGTGGGTAACCAATAGGGGGGAAGGGGTGGGTTAATTCGCGAGCTGTGGGATCTATCACCTTGGGTGAATTCGAATTTACATATTTATATTAGAGAGAGAGAGAGAGAGAGAGAGAGAGAGAGAGAGAGAGAGAGAGAGAGAGAAATGTGGGGCTGGGGTGAATCTGCTTTTGAAAGTATCGTTACTACATTTCCCTATCTCCCTAAAGAGGGGAGATGACTGAATTCATTTCTTTGTTTCAGTTTCTTCCTTTCTCTGCTGAAGGATTTGTTTAATTAATCCATTATTTCATTAACCTTTACAGCTTTCTAAGTGCTTTCATCTATTTTCTCATCTCCCATTAAAATTTGTTTCATCATCTCCTGTTTCACCCAAAACCCCAGTGAAAAGCATAATGCTAATAATTCTCTTCATGTTCAAGTCCGGAGCGTCATGGCTTGTTAGTATTATAACCTGAATATGGTGCTAAAATTTGCATATTGCTCTCGCACAGTTGCAAATTCATGTTTTGTACCTAGATGTGATTCACACAAACAAGTTTATAGAAGAATAATACGATACAATAGAACACACTCACACATACACATCCACATACACATACACATACACACACATACACATACACACACACACACATATATATATATATATATATATACACATATATATATATATATATATATGCGCTTTCTCTTGGCAATCATTGTACGACACAACCATTATTTCCAAGACTATTACTACCCTGATTGCCACCTACAACTAAAACCTACCGTTTAAATAATTAATCTATTACAAATTTATATATATCTACCCGTATTGCCTTAATAAGCGAATTGAAGCTTCTGACCCGAGTTTGATTTCCGGGAGATGTGGAACGACTTAATCTCGTATAGTTTAGTCCTTTAATGGGTCTCTTTACCTTCGCAATGAATTAAACACCTGTTAGCCAAGCACATGTGGCAGTTTACAGCTAGGATGTATAACTACGCAGTGCTAAAAGTCTCATATCGAATTGATTCTTCAGGATAAGCCGACACTTTCTGGAGGCACACCCCTCCCCTAGACACCTCTACCTCCTTTAAGGATAAGCCGAAACATTTTCGAGGCACACAT
>NC_090745.1:24278159-24285659 GCF_036898095.1 Palaemon carinicauda
AGGAGCCATAATATATAACACTGGGCTTTCAGATGCAAGGCTATTGCTTCGATTACGAGGGTTGTGGTGGCCTGGTGGTAGCGTCTTTGTCTGGTGATTGCCAGACTGGGGTTCGAGTCCTGCTCAAACTCGTTATTTTCTTTAGTCGCTACAACTTCACTATCCTTTTGAGCTAAGGATGGGGGGGTCTGGGGGAGCCTATAGGTCTGCCGATTCATCAGCAGCCATTGCCTGGCCATCCTTGGTCCTAGTGTAGGTGGAGAGGGGGCTTGGGCGCTGAACATATGTAATATGGTTAGTCTCTAGGGCATTGTAATGCTTAATATGGCAATGTCACCGTCCCTTGACTCTGCCATTTAAACTTTTAAACCATTTATCGCTTTACCCACTGTGAATGGTACCAGCGTCAGATATGGTTGAGAAAAATTTTATGGACATGCAGTCTTATTTCTACAAACTTGCTGAGAACGGGAAAAAATATATTCTTCGCAACCTCTCAAGGTAAACCACCTCCACACCACAAAATAAACAATAACACGTCCTACCATGCTAAACAGTAAATTTGTTTATACGCTTATGAAGACTACACGGATGGGTAAAATTATCTCATATAAAAGCAAACCAACTAGCTAGAAGGAAATTAAAGCAATAACCAGAAAAATGTAAGCGGAAACAATAAATGTAAAGAATGAGTAGAATGTCAAAACACCTAATATCGACGTTGATTAAAATTAAAAAGCTTTTTAATTAATTTCCTAGTCAGCCAAGGAAGAAAATTTTTTAAGTGAAGCACCAGCCACCAATTACCTAATTACACTATTCGGTAAATATCAAAATAACCATTACCGCAAGAGAAGAAATTTCTCAAATATCAAATAATGGTAAAGCATAAAAAGTAAACAAAACACTCAACCTATTACGGTGCATTAATGATACCTGCCCCTCAACCTTGACATAATTGTAATTAAAGGGTCACTCGACTAACGAATAATTACACATATTGTTGTTATTTTGAATTTTTAATTCGTAACAAACGGATAGATTTTTATTCTGGTCACGACAACGTATTGCGGATTAAGACTTACTAATTACGTTTATAAAGATGAGGCTACTCTCCAACAAAAACACAACAGGTTCTATGATTGATATCTTTTGAGAGAGAGAGAGAGAGAGAGAGAGAGAGAGAGAGAGAGAGAGAGAGAGGCTTTGAAAAGGACAAGTAATGCAAACAAAACAGTGCATTTTCATGTCATTCACTAGGATTTGCAATTACTCTCTTTTCAATCGATTCTTAAATGTATTTTCATTCATCTGCCACTACATACGCTGTTAAGGCTGATATGATTCTGAGAAGATTTGGGATTGTGGGGATTTATAAAAGGATGCTTAAAGAAAACTGGCTATCTAAGAATTTTCCTAATGACATATCCCAGAACGTATTTTGCTTTATAATTCTCGGTATTACCCCTCATATTACTGATATTACTGTATTTTTTATTATTCTCTCTCTCTCTCTCTCTCTCTCTCTCTCTCTCTCTCTCTCTCTCTCTCAAGATAGGAGGGCCTAACATAAATCATCAACGCTTACAGTACTTCATAATTATCATAGTTTCTCAATTATTTTAAATTCTATGAATACTGAGGACTAAGTATAGACCACCATAATTTTCGTTTGAAAAAATAAAAAACTTTTATAGCAATGATCGATGCTTGGTTAACTAATAACTGATTCATCACAACAAACTGGCGTTCCCATAAGGTCATTGGCGCCGAAAATAAATCATCTCTTCTTGTCTTAATCTTGTAGCTAAGAATCTATGACTACATTATCCTCATTCAGTTTATAAAATCAATGCTTTCTCATAACTTGAGAAATAAGGTTTGCCTTTGCCATGATCCGGAACTGAACTGAGTTGTTCTGTTAGTTTTGTCTTTCTGCTAACATAAAATCAAAACCCTTAAATTGGCTTTTATAAAGCTGTTGGGATGATTTTTATATCTGCTATTTCCCTTTAAGTTCTTCTATCAAGTCTGCATGTTCCTTGTTTTCCACGTACTTCTATTTTAAAACCTTTGAATTTTTCGATAACTTCTTTTCGCGTTTATTTCAATAAAGGCTTTTACTCAGCTTCCCTTTGTGTAATTATACTCAAATACGCAAAACTTTACATCCTACTTTCTTCTTTCCCTGTGCATTCTCTGTATTTTTCTGCCTCCATTTCCCCGTATACACCGCCCCAGCCATCCTGTATACGGCCACGCAAAACAATGGGGTGGCGACCGGGGGCCAATTATTCTATTGCGACCTGTATATCACAGGTGAATGTAAAATGAAGAACGTCAGACGTGGATGTATAAAAAGCACTAGTAATGCTTCGACCACGCTTGCAAACATAGTGGCTCCACCGGGTAATTAATAGATAGCTGAATGAAATTACAAGGTGGGAAAGCCATTACAACACGCGTTCTACGCATGAAATCAACACACATACTGACCAGGGACTTTACGCATATTCACTGTTTTTTTTTATGTACCTCAAACGTAGATATTTTTATTTACTTTATCATTTCATATTGAATGAATCCTTACCCTCCTCCAACTCAGCCTAAAGAAGCTCTTCTTGAAAAATAATTTAATACAAAACATATTTTTCGTTTTCCCTGATATACTGCTACTTTTACAAAATGTCTTCTGTTTGTATACAAGTATTCGTTTAGATTAGTTAATGTTACTTTAATCAACTATAATTCTGATTGTTAACTTTTATCATGTTAAATTCTTTTTAAAATCGACAAACTACTTATCAATTTCCGTTTTGTAATCCCTAATTAATTACTGCTCCATTATTTCTATTAAAGTTTATAGTAATCAATGAGCATAATTGCATTGAAATCCCACCCATCAACTGTTCTTTTAGAATTGTAGTCATTCAACAACTTGATATATTTTATCTTTTCCCTTACTCCACTTGTCATAATAGTTGAAAATAGTGACTTAAAAGCCAAAAATTAGTGGAATAAATTAATTTATACAATATATGCATCAAACAAATTCAACTCATTCTATATATCATGATTACGACAAAAAAGCTCGCTCTCCTTCTAGTACCTTAATCCAATCATAAGCAATTAAAATCTCCCTCTATGTTTATTATCCTGGGAAAGTACTGCTGGATGAAACTATATACATATATCATACGGGAGAGAGAGAGAGAGAGAGAGGAGAGAGAGAGAGGAGGAGAGAGAGAGAGAGAGAGAGAGAGAGAGAGAGATGTGGTAAAAGGGAATCACTTTAAAATATAACTGATGTGATAGTATACAATAGTACACACACTCATATATACAGCATGTCTGTATATGTTGTGTCTGTATGTATATATACATACACATTAACTACAGAGAGGGGGGAAAACCAATTTCTTAATACATCTAATTGGATAGTATGTAATATCATATGTTAATATCTGTTGAGAGAGAGAGAGAGAGAGAGAGAGAGAGAGAGGAGAGAGAGAGAGAGAGAGAGAGAGAGAGAGAGAGAGAGAGAGAGAGAGAGAGGAATATTCTTACTCCTATTGCGCTACCTCTGCTGTTTAGGCAAAAAAGTTGTCTTTCCCCAGTGACAAACATATGGGACCGCCACCCTTACGAGGGAATTAGGGAGTAGGAGGGGGGGGGCGCATATTTCATCGCGAAGCAATATCTGTCTGTAATGCTTAACACAAACTAGGGGGGCCAAATCAAACCAATTTCAATTAAATCGGTGTCCGTTTCTCGTGTGGAACAAAACATCCATTTGCTACGTGTGTTTGTGCATTCACCATCCCACTCTCTCACTACACCAGGGCTTAACTGGGTTTAGGGGACAGCACGCCCGCCTGTTCGTGTGTGTGTGTGGTGTGTGTGTGTGTGTGTGTGTGTGTGTGTGTGTGGTGTGTGTGTGTTCGTTTGTTAACGTGTTTGGATGCATGGACTCCAAACAAGACTTGCAGTTCTATTTAACGCATTGGCTAAAGTCTGTCAGTCATACGTGCACGAATACATATTTCCAATTCTAGCTACATCAAAGGATTCGTGAACAATATTTTGAGGTATATTGGTCATAAAAATAACAGTATGGATATGCCAGTAGGAACTTTCAAACGTTTATGTCAAGAAAACGACACCGAAAGAAAACACCTTAACCCACGTAAATAGTCAAAGAATAATAAAGACCATCACAACTTTGTTTTGGTAATAAAACTATTAATTGTACAATACTGGCTGTAATTATAAGAAAAAGACATGTATATATATATATATATATATATATATATGTGTGTGTGTATATATATATACACATACATATATGCATACATACACAAACGCACACACACACACACACACACACACACACATATATATATATATATATATATATATATATATATATATATATATATATATATATATATATATAATGTGTGTGTGTGATAAGATAAATTGTTCTTGTACCATTAAACCAAGTGTGCAAAGCTGGTTTTAGATTAGGGAGAACCGTATAAAGAACAATGATGAAAAGATTACTCGTGCATCCTTCGATTTAACCTTCTAATACGGAGATTAAACGTTAATCTTTTCATTATTATTAATTTCATGTTGTTAACAACAATAACAGAAATAAAAAGTTAATTCAAGTTAGTTAATCTATTACAATAACGTCCAAGTGTTGCAGAATTAAGAACACATTAAAAAAGCAGATGATTCTAATGGAAGTCGCTCTATAATTCTTTGGTGGATCCTCAGTAGTTCGTTGGGAGAGACCAGGAATAAATTTTCAAAAGATATGACTGAAAACCAAATTTAAAAAAGGGAAATAAACATGAGAACACCCCCTAACCTAAGATTCCCCCGCCTTACCTAACCTATATACTATGAGCCGTATCTTCAGCTACTTACTTACTGTAGTCTTCGTCTACCCCCAAGACTAAATCTCAACATTGTGTTCGCTTTCCAACAGAGTTCACTTCTACAAAGGTAACACTATCAAATTTCGTAAATCGTAGAGGTAGCTTCATATTATGGCATTTCGAACAAAAATAAACAACTTACCCATAAAATAAATTTGACAAGTAATAATAAAGGTATAGCCTACACCTGTCCCAACAAACACCATTCACTCAAATAAAACAATAGCATAATTATTAATTAAGTTTAAAGTCTCTCCTAACGTCATTCATACTACCCTACATATCAATATGTGTAACATTTTTGTTTTCCCCACCGTATAGCTTAAATGAAAAGAACCATTTCAGGATACGAGCAAATAGAAAACAATTTGAAACATCTAAGCTTCCATGAGAAATAACAAAATATACAGAAAAGAATCTGTATCCTTATACTTCAAACCAAATGAAAGTTGATATATATAGAAATAATAAAAGAAATATTGAATCAACGATGCAAGCATATAGAATAACAAGAAAAATGAAGACATCGCACGGAGATACAACGTAGTTAGCCTTAAAGTAAGACGCCAAACGTTTACGTTTTCTATCACTTAAAATATTACTCTACAGAAAATGGGAAAGAATAAATTTAGCTTTCAGAGGGAAACTATAGAAAATGGTTATACTTACTTGGTTACCCCTTCAGACGATCTTGCATTTCACACAACTTCTATTCCAAGCCACTTACCTGAAATGGAAAAAAAAATAGGTAACAGGAATATAAAGTTACTAAGAATATTAATATTAAATTCGCTTCAGAACATTCTAAGAATAATTGTGATATTTATTGCTTCATAACAAGACGAGGCCCATGATATATTATGATTGATAAAATATATTCATCCCATTAATATATTTTAGATATAATTTGTTATTATTAGTATTCATATAATGCTACAAATATTAATATATTTTAGATATGATTTTTTGTTCTTAGCATTCATATAATGCTACAAATATTATCACATTCTTACTTAAAAATACCTACTAATTCCAGAAAGGAGATCTACAACAAGAACACATCTAGTATATAAATGATTAGCTCAAATGAAATCAGAGCGCTATTTCCATGTAAAGCAGGGACTTACCACTGGAATACGAGACCTGTTCACTTATGACCAAATAACGTCAACTCACACGAAAGAAAATTCTTAAGAAATATGGACAACGGAGGAAATATTAAGTCTTTAGCTATAAAATTTATCCCTCTAAGCAAAAAACCTTACCAAACAAAATATCTATTTCACGGTACATTAATCATTGCCACTGATAATCTCAAAACTACTGTGCAATTATGGAATGACTTCCTAATCGTGTATACGTACTTGGATCGTCGAAGGCACAAATTAATTGAATTAGTTGAACGTTATTTGCTAATGAATTATTTTTACTAAAGAGCTGCTTTCCCCGTTGAAGTAATTGGCTTTTAAAATGCAACTTTTTTTTAACTAGAAAGGCATCTAGGTTAATAATGATGCAACTTTTTACATATCCCATCTCCCGAAGCAAATCAGTCGTCTCTGAATCCACTGGGTTGCAAATTATGGGTATGAAACTATAAACTAACAAAACTCATTATAAATTTGCCGAGAACATTAGATCCTTTCCACCCAGTTATTCACGTTGACAATGTTCCTTTAACTAAATGCAGCTCAATAAAATATCTAGGTGCCATTCTTGAAGACAAATTCAATTTCGAGAAAAGAAAAAATTGTATATTTAAAAATACCTAAGTTCTTTGGAGACCTGTTTACTATAATCAAATGCCATATTTTCAATATTGTCTTCCAGTCTGGTCTCCAGCAGTTGAGTCTCAACTTATTGGGGGAAAAAATCACGAAGTCTGTCAAACTCCTTATCCCTGATTTAGATATCAGTCTCTGGTACTGTCATTCAATTAACCTTTTTGCTTACTGTTAGATATTTTTTCATTATTCTGGCCATCCTTTGCATTCAGATCTTTCCAGACAATGCCTAATACTACCGAGTAATATACGGTATGCGACTGTCTTTCATTTTCTTTCATAAGGCTCATCACTACACCGTGTGCTGGATATTTCACTTCGTTTGTGATCAAATTGTGGTTTGATCTTCCCAATCAAAAACAGGTCCCAATATTTTTCTCTTGGAAAGGCATGTATGTATGTATGTATGTATGTATGTATATACACATACATATATACATAATATATATATATATATATATATATATATATACATATATATATATTTATATACATAATATATATATATATATATATATATATATATATATATATACATATATATATTTATATACATATATATATATATACATATATATACACATATGTATATACAGCATATATATATATATATATATATATATATATATATATATATATATATATATATATATACACAGTATATATATATCATTCTGTACTTATCTGTTTCCCTGCTCGGTCCCTTGATCTTGTAGCAGTAGCACTGCTTTTGCAAGCATGGTTTCAGCTTGGGCAATAATAACAATAGC